>NC_085096.1:3817982-3850482 GCF_963422355.1 Corticium candelabrum
GGAGTAAAGTCTATCGAACTTACCTTTAGTAACGTCGTTCAACATTGAAGGAAACTCTTTCGCGACTATATTACGGAGTTGTAACAGCAACGATAAACATTCAGCATATCGATTTTGCATATTAGAGATTTCTCAAGTCCGCGCAACGCTACAGAAACGTTACAAAGTTAACCGTGAAGATATTGCAGACCATATTTGATAAATTATACAAACCTGCGATACACTCAAAGGATTCAGGTGAAATCGTTTCACAAATGAGCAAACTTTGTCTGAACACATTCTCAGCCTCTACCACGTTGTCAGTCTTGAGATAATTCAATCGAGGCAAGTAAAGGGCTACACGTCAAATAACTACTTTCAACAAAAAACTGTCCATTGACATTACAATTTAAGTACCTTGACTTAATCGAGGATGAAAGCCATAGCGAAAGGATCGATAAAAATCAATAAGTTCTTGAAGAAAAGAGGACGACTTCTGTAGCGTACCGTTTGAGGCATAGTGCTTTGCCAATTGATATAATGCTATTCCAATTAAATTACATCGAGATTGAGCAGATAAACCATCTGACAAAATATGACTCACAGTTACAAAGAAATAGTAAGGTATCTGGTAAATATTTCCTAAATGTTTCAGCACATTCTCTATACAGTTTGATGCCTCCAGCCGTTTTTCCAGCAGACAAATAACAATTATCTAGACAAGAGACAACTAAAAGCAAATATCCAATTTAGAACAAATCTTTACACATTCTGAAGTGCACTGACGTTCTGCGACAATACATTCGTTACGATTACATGTTGACATCACAACCGACACAGAATCTTCTGCCGTACGAGTGGCTTCCGGTATATTGCCTAAGGCCAGGTGACATCGACACAATTCCTATAAAACTAAACAAAATACAATTAAAATATAAATTGCAGAGATCGAGAGAGAGAGAGAGAGAGAGAGAGGGAGAGATAGAGAGAGAGAGAGAGAGAGAGAGTCAGAGAAACAAGGAAAGGAGGGGAGAGAGGAAGGTAGCAGAGAGAGGGAGGTAGAGAGAGGGAGTAGAGAGATGGTGGGAAGGAATGAGGGAGAGAGAAAGGGAGGGCGAAAGAAAGAGAGAGAGGTAGGAGAGAGAGATGGAGGTAGGGAGGGAGGAAGGTAGGTAGGTACGTAGGTGGGTACGTAGGGAGGGAGCGAAGGAGGGAGGGAGCGAAGGAGGGAGGGAGGGAAAGAGGGAGGGAGGGATGGAGGGAGGGAGAGAGGGAGGGAGGTATGGAGGGAGGGAGAGAGGAGGGAGGGAGAAAGGGAGGGAGAGGGAAAGGGAGAAAGGGAGAGAGGGAGAGAGGAAGGGAGGAAGAGAGGGAGGGAGAGAGTGAGGGGGAGGGAGAGTAAGGAAAAACGTAATTAGCTAAAGACATTAATAAACATGTTTCCAGCTTACCTATAGCAACCTCAGCATGATCAACGGAAAGGCAAGTTTGGAAAAGGTAGTGAAAGACTTTTTTTACAAAACTGGTCTGCTTATACAGAATCGTCTTTAGCTGCTTGGACGTCTGCAAGACACCAAGTCAAGCCAGATCCGTTGAAGCTGCATCAAATCAAACTAACAGCGGACAGACTCCGGCCGACAGTTCACATCCGAGGAACTTGGACATCTTTGATGATTTTCTTTCCAGCAGGCCAAGAGCTGCGTTAACAGTACTTCTCTCGCCTCGTTTGTCAGTAGATGGCACATCTAATCTCCTGGATGATTTAGAGGTTAATTATTATTCTTCAAAACTCAATAGAAAAATGGAGAAATTTTAATATTGATGTTGCAGTAGGCATGGGTGATGTTAGTGTATGAGAAAGAACTTGCTTTGGACAATGAGGCGTTAGGAGAATGAGCAGCTGTACAAGAAAGTCAGCCTGATAGTTATCATGCAGATGATGAGCAACTTTGGAGAATTTTGCAACAGGAGTTTCACCAAGAAACTAAGAATATGTATCTGCAGTGTGTGTGCACGTGTGTGTGGGGGTGTGTGTCTGTGTGTTTGTGTGCGTACGAGTGTGTGTGTGTGTGTGTGTGTATCTGTATTTTGTGCGTTAGCTCAATTGGTTAGAACGGATTTGGAGAATTGAACATCCGGTACCTTGCAGGATTGCAGTTTCAAGTCACATTAATGGCGAGCTGTGGCATAATTTTCTTAAACAAGAAACTTACACACAATTGCTTTTCTCTTACCTGTTCATTGACTGTGGTGCACAGGACGGCTGCCTTGGCAGTAACAATATGCTTATGGAACTTGGTATCCAATGCCAGAGCTGCGCCATTGTCAATGATCCAGGATGACTTCTGCCAAGATTCAGGTGGATTGTACCGATGGCCCTAAGCATCCACGTAGCGCTTGGAGGTCCTGTCTCTAGAGACAGATAAATCTAACTCCACAACTGACCTTAATGTTGACGTCATTCACGAATGACGTGAAGGGTTTGACATTTCTCCATGTGTGTGTCTGTGTATGTGCGCGCGCGCGCGCGCGCGCGCGTGTTTGTGTGTGTGTGTGTGTGTGTGTGTGTGTAAGAGAGAGAGAGAGAGAGAGAGAGAGAGAGAGAGAGAGAGAGAGAGAGACGGGGAGAGAGAGAGAGAGGCAGAGAGAGTGTGTGTGTAAGTGTCAGTGAGTTGAGCTGGTAGCATTGTGCAGACAATTTCCTTCCTGCTTAGTTTCTGGTCAGCTTAATATTGCAGCCAAATTTTTTCATCTTTCAATATATTTTAACAAGCTCCAATGCCCGGCTTCGCCCGGGGGACAACACATGCCAGTTGAGTCTCCTTTCCACTTCATAGCGCCGCTGTGGACACACACGTTTGTCATGGAGCCAATACCACACGGAAGTGGAGGAGAGACAGGTCGCATTTATTGGTAGAGATTAAAGCAGAAAGTATCTAAAAATGCGTTTGATGGTATCATAGGTGATGTTGGCCAAGAATGATTGCAGTCAATAAAAAATGTCGCGTATACACTTGCAATCGTATAGCACTCCCGGATATTGCGCTGTCCAAAATGAAGTCACGTGCAGTTACGCGAATCCATCAGAGCAGAACTGGAAGTCACATGCAGTACTTCTCGGGATAATCCGTTCCCCGTATCTAACGAAGTCACGACTCGTACCGACTCGCGTCATTACGACAGTCCCGCTGAACGTCGTCTCTTCGAAGACGTTGCTGGCGTGTCGGGGAACAAGTGCATTAAACATGGCAGCTCTTCGACGATCGTAGACTGGCAAACGACTGTAGGCGTATTTTTTCAAGACCCGGATATCAGCCAAAAATACCTTTTGTTTCCCAGCGTCGCACGCAATAAACGACACGCTCAGCGTCTACCGTCCGACGTTGGGAACGGACAGTCTGAATTCGGTCGAGATACGATGCGTCGTTCCAGAGATTTATTGCGCGCGAGCTGAAGCGAGTGCGATCGGCGGGAAATCGCGTAGTCGTGGGAGAAATCAGGAAGACGACCACAATCTCACTTTTGAACTGAATGAATTTGGCGTGCGCGAGCCAATTTCGGCTGAGATGGGACTCGCCGTTTCTTAGAAACGCTCCAACAGACGAATACACAGATAGACAGATAGAAAGACAGACAGACAGACACCTCTCCTTTATATATATATATATATATGTATATATAGATTTCAACATGGCTGTAGCAAAAGCAGGAAAGTTGCATTACAATTAACCTTTGGCTGTTATAGACACAGCTCACTTAGCTGGGCCAAACCTCTATAAGTGGAACAAAGCAGCAGTTACCATAATATTTTAATCCCTAATATTTTAAGTTCAAATTACCTCTATGTGTGTAGGCAATACGCGGCAACATTTTTATCAGTTCGCGCAAACCTAACTTACGGTCCCCTCTCGAGGGTTCGACCACACAAAAATTTTCGCAAACGCTACATATTCCAGTTTATTCGAACACACGCCTACACCAGTCAGGTGTAAACTGTACGTGTTGTCGTTCTTTGTAAACCAAACCTTCCAGCAATCAAATATTTATGCCGATTGAAATTCTCTTCTAGCGATTTGGTCTCTCTAAATTTTGATTGCAGTTGCACCGAATCCAACCTACAAATTCTCTGCATCACGAGTTACACGGGAAGTGTGTCGATTTCTATCGAAAAAAGGGTGAAGAGCAATTTTTCTGCATATCCGCGACCTCGTAAGAAATTGCACGTGACGTGTCCACGAGCTCAGGTTTCAGAACCCTCCATTATCTTGTTCGTCCGAGGTAGGGGGCATGTATGTACTATATAACAATGAACAAGAAATAGACTATGCATTAGCAATTTCATGAGTTATTGCACATTCTAGGATGCCCAGTAAATTTCACTTTTGCATGTAATTCTAAAGCATTAATTTAGTGTTTACACTACCGTGTTTGTCTTTGACCATGAAAAGTGACATAGAGTATATTGTACTAAAGCACAACGTTAATTCCATACCTGAAAACAGAATATAATTGTGAGTATCACTGGTTTTACCAACAAATGCAGCAGTACAGTGACGTTATGGTCTGAGACTAATCCGTTTTCTTCATCACAGTTTTGTCCATTGAATTGCCATAGTTAAAACTTTATCTTTAGTGCTGGCTGTCATGATTATTGTGCATTTCGTGGGTCAGGAATTCACATACGGTAGTTTGTGCATCAGATGGAACAGAGTTACCAGAGAAACAAACTGGTAGAAGACTAAATATGTCACAGAGTCGTTCACGTAATCAGAAGGTAATCTAAAGACTTCAGCACCATGACGGATTTGTGTATAGAGAGAGCTCTTTGTGTTCAAACTATGCTCATAGTTTACATTTGATTTACAGATGATTTGCTGTCATTTTCTCAGATGATTGATTATTGTCATATCGATATGACTTCAAAATGGAAATCACCAATATTTGTCGAAGACATTGTGTTGCAGTGGTACATAGTTGTAGGTTTTGTCAATTGTGGCAATTTTGGATCAGAAGATACATATTAAGTAGAGCTCATTAGGATGCAAGATTTGTGAATTTCGGACATTCTGGGTTCATTGTTCTGAAAGAGCACTAGTTTGATACAGAGTCTGTATCAAACTCTTGATGAACTCTAACCAACTATGAATGATGACTAAACAATATGGGATGTTCCGAATAGACGTTGTCCTGAACTGCAAACGAGCCTATAAGTATGATACCATAGAGAATTGAGATAGACACATACAATGACTAGAGTAGAGAGCAAAACGCTGCAACCACTCAACACAGAGGCATTGCCATGCAATCTCAAACAGATGTACAGAACATGATATCAACTGAAACTATAAATCTATTATTTTTAATGGTAAGAGATGCCTTCAGAATGGCCGTCTCTAATCAAGTGACTAGCCCATCGCCTAGTAACGCCGAGCAGTAAACTTTTTGGAAACGTTGTACAATGTAAGGCAGCAGTGGTGTCGTACCGTTTGTGTCCGTTGTTCACGGGAAAATTTATAGAGTACAAGAAATATCTGTAGAATTTACTGCATGTAATACAATTCTACTTATACGTGCAATTGAATCTAACAAATCGGTTGCGACAGCTCCAAATAACATGATTAAGTAACAAACTACAATCCATAACCAAATACATACGTAAACTGACGTTGGCGCCGCCGCTAATTCAACAGTAATATTTAATGGATTACACTTACTAATGTACCGTTCTTCCAGCTGCAGAAAATCATAGTCATCTAATAAACAAATCCGCGCTATAATATCCTAGAGGCTAAAAATATTTAGTTGAAGTACGTTTCAGTAAATTAGATATAATGAGAGTTTATTGTTGTGTGTGTGTGTGTGTGTGTGTGTGTGTGTGTGTGTGTGTGTGTGTGTGTGTGTGTGTGTGTGTGTCTGTGTGTCTGTGTCTGTGTGTCTGTGTGTCTGTGTGTGTGTGTGTGTGTGTGTGTGTGTGTGTGTGTGTGTGTGTGCGCGCGCGCGCGCGTGTGTGTGTATTTTGTGTGTTTCTGTGTGCCAGCATGTTCCTACATGCGTGTATGTTAGGACTGGTAAAAATGAAGAGGGCGCAAGACCAGACAAAGGTGAAAAGAGAGGGAACTGAGGGACCTAAAAGAAGTGAGAAAGGAAGAGATAGGGAAAGAAGGAGTAGAGACGGAGGGAGAAAGAGGTTGGGAGGAGAGAGGGAGGGAGTATGCAGGGACAGGTGGCGGTAGACTATAAGAGAGAATGTGCTTGGACAGAAAAGGAGAGGATGGATAGGGAAACAGAGAGAGGGAATGAGGAGAGGGGAGCTGGGATGAAAAAGGGATACAGGTGGCAGTGAGAGAAAAGAGAGGGAAAGAAGAAAGGAGGTGTGGGAATACAAGGAGGGTAAGACATAGACAAGTAGATACGGAGGAAGTAGGAAGAAAGGGAGGGAGATTGGGATGAAGGGAGCTAGGTAAAGGTAGGCGAGAGCAGACATGAGGGTGAGAGAGAGGGACAGATAGAAACAGGAAGAGAGAAGAGGAAGAGAGAAGGAGAGAGGGAGGGAATAGGGAAAAGAAGAGAGAGAAGCTATTTCTCTAACAAATACCCTTGTTTAAGAACACGCATGTGATACCTGATCTAGCATCAGTGTCCATATAATCGTTGTCGGACGTCATGTAAATTTCGTTCAACTGTAGAACATTAAGATCAATTAGCAAACGAGGCAGTGCTTGCTCGCTTGTAAGCTACGAATCACAGCTGGTCGCTGTACCATCTGCCCGCAGAAAGATCAGTGAAGAAAAGCAAAAGGACGAAAGACTGAGTAAACAGAATGCAAGAGACAAAGGCAGAATAGAAGATAAGGAATAGGATACGAAAGAAGAAAGGGCGGTGCGCTGAAAAGAAGAACAACAATACTACCATGGATGTCGAAGTTATTACGTATTTGGAACTGAAATAGAACTCTAACATGCATTGTAAAATTTGTGACTTAGTTAATCTAAATGTAGTACCACATGGAGATTTAACATATTAGTTGTCTCGCATTGATATCATCATATTATAGCTGTATTAATTGTCATCGAAGCATTCGAATAACTTCAATATATGCTGATAATAGATGTAAATAGTATTTTTCGAAAGCATGCTCTCTGCCTGCAATAGTTCCGAAATTTGCGTTTGTTCTACTTATGGAAGTCCAAGAGGTAGCCACGCTTAAAGAGGAACTTTCAGTAAATACTGAGCTTGTTGAAAGAAAGATACAAGGCCTAGTATGTTCCTGCAAAGATTCTCACGGTCCAGCCAATCACAGAAAGCTAGACAATTAATTCCCCGTAATTGGCACAAAGTCATACTCTCTGTATCCGTTTGGAAGTAACTACTTTACGCATATCAAGTGCTCCTAGCGCACCCACAATACCGCGAGACATGACCTATGAACTAATCAAAGAAGGGTCTCCTTTTGAGGCTCCACGATTGACGGTCACACAGTCGATATTTGCGTGATAAGTTTGGGGTCTCAGTTTGCTTTAGTCAATAAATAACAACTTGACACCGTATGTCTCAAAATACTTACCTTGAAAAGTGCACAGGTCTCATCGGTTTTTTGCTAACCAGCAATCAGAGTTACGCTCATGCCACATACAGGTACCAAACATTCCTACACAGGTAATTTCAATGCTTTATTTCTTTACTGCGTTAAACGTCTGGAGTATATGGTTGCTAAAAGTTTGTGTCATAATGTGACAGCTATCATCTAAGAGATTGGTCATTTGGAGAGCTATAAACACCCTTCAACATCCCAAATCAATCGCCATTTGCGCTATCTTATGCTTCAAGGCTAGCTCGCTCTAAACTATGACTATCTGCACCTAGTTTCTGTATTCTCTCGGCAATTAAAAAATAAATAGATGATAAGTGTTTGTAAGAGTAAGTCATGAGTTTATTGAAAATATATTAACCACTAGTACTATTCTATTTTGGGAAGAAGCGAAGGAATGCTAAGCAATTCTTACCTATGCTGATATGAGCATGTCCAGAAGGGAAGACATATTGAGATATCTCAAGAGACTGTGAGAATGCTTCTTCCGCTTCTTTCCAGTAATGCAGTTTCTTATAAGTAACTCCAATAAAATCACAAGCTGCACAAACATGTATATATATATAGGGAGAGAATGAGTAATGTTGCTCAACTGAAGCTTTTGCAATTACGCGACGCTCATACACAATGCGAAAAGACGACAACTGACGTAACGTATTCCTATATACGACTAGTGATATACTCACTCTCCACCATTGCCACTGATGCTGGTGCTTGTTGTGAATGTATTTCACGTAATGTCAACAGAAACGGTAACATTTCAACATATTCGTGTTGCTGCCATAAGCAGATTGCTGCCTTGCTCAATACTATACCTCATAAAGCAATTGAAATGCGACTTAAATACAATTGTATAATATGTATATACCATCGACAGTGTCAACGTAAATGAGTGGAATTTTTTGCAGAGTATTCAATATCTGCTTGTAGATCGCCGTCGCCTCCCTTAAATCACCCTTTTCTTCGTACAACGATGCGAGGAGTACAAGAGCCTTAACAGCTGTAAATATAGGAAAACGTTTATAACATACAGAATAACATTGAAATTATACCGTATATATTATTGCCACTGTAGCTTAAGCTGAAAGTATCTAGACAATCAGCGGAGAATGCAGCAGCGAGGAAACACTAAATGATATCCAGTGAAACTACATAAAACGGTTTTAGCCTTCTACGTGATTAATTTTGTAGTTATCAATACAGTTAGTGTGGTTTAGAAAATTAACTTAACAAGTAAATACAAAGAAAGACTTGCAAACTGCTAGTGGTTTATCAATACCATGCACTGTCCCTTGATAGTAACCAATTTCACAATCTACATATACATATGAAAACTCATCATCTAAAAGATAAGGTTATAGAATAAAGCAATTGTTCCTGAACTACAATTCAAATCAACTAAGCCATATAATTAGCACATTGTCGCCAGCAACAGACAACACATATCTGACCCTTTCTCATATGAGAATCGTCTGCAGGTACTATAGTGCTGTATATTTCAATTGAATCTGACAACGCCTTTTCTGCTTCTCCCAGTTGCTGCAGCTTCAAACAGCATTCTCCAATTCGCAAGCAAGCTAAGTTTTAAATTGAAAAGCAAACGATTAAATATGCCACACAAAGGTACAAAAGTTTTGCCACATTTTAATTGTGCACGAAGACAAGTAAGAATAAATATACAGCAAATGAAATTAATATGAGATATCAGAAGAACATTATCTAACGTCAGAAGTCCAATATTAATAGCAAAGCGGAACAATTACATGTGTTCTCAATGCATTCAACAAGAAGACAGGGTGGTATGTCTATGGAAATTACCTTCAGCAATATCTTTGGACATTGGAGGGAATTTTTGCACGACTATATTCCGGTATTGCAACAGCAATGGTAAGCATTCAGCATATCGATTTTGCTTATTTAGACAAGCCTCAAGACCGCGCAACGCTACAGAGACATTACGAAGTTAACCATGAACATATTAGACCACATTTGATAAATTATACAAACCTGAAGCACATTCAAAGGATTCAGGTAAATTTGTTTCACAAATGAGCAAAAGTTGTCTGAATACATTCTCAGCCTCTACCGCGTTGTCAGCTTTGAAATAATTCAATCCAAGCAAGCGAAGAACTACATGTAAATAACTGCTTGCAACAAATAAATGCAAATTGACATTACAATTTAGGTACTTGGAATTAATCCAGGATTAAACTCATAGCGAAATGATTGATGAAAACCAATAGCTTCTTGAAGAAAAGAGGACGACCTCTGTAGCATACCGTTCGAGGCATAGTGCTTTCCCAATTGGTATAATGCTGTTGCAATTGAATTATATTGAGATTGCGCAGATAAACCATCTAATGTGGAATGTGACTCACCTTCACAAAGAATTAGTAAGGTATCTGGTAGATATTTCCTAAATGTTTCAACACATTCTTCATACAGTTTAATGGCTCTAGTTGTTTCTCCAGCAGTCAAATAACAGTCAGCTAGCCGAGAGACAACTATAAGCAAATACCCAATTCTAAACAAATCGTTACACATTCTGAAGTGCAATAACGTTTTGCGACATATGGATCGTCACGATCACGTGTTGACCTCACAACCAACACAGACTCTTCTGCCATACGGGTGGCTTCGGATATGTTACCTAAGTCCATGTAACATCGACACAATTGACCTAGAACTAATATAAACAGCATTGTAAGAGATAGAAGTAGTAAATGATAACACACACACACACACACACACACACACACACACACACACACACACACACACACACACACACACACACACACACACACACACAGACACAGACACAGACACAGACACAGACACAGACACAGACACAGACACAGACACAGACACAGACACACACACACACACACACACACACACACACACACAAACACACACACACACACACACACACACACACACACACACACACAGACACAGACACAGACACAGACACAGACACAGACACAGACACAGACACAGACACACACAGACACAGACACACGCACACGCACACGCACACGCACACGCACACGCACACGCACACGCACAGGCACACGCACACGCACACACACACACAGACACAGACACAGACACAGACACAGACACAGACACAGACACAGACACAGACACAGACACAGACACAGACACAGACACAGACACAGACACAGACACAGACACAGACACAGACACAGACACAGACACAGACACAGACACACACACACACACACACACACACACACACACACACACACACACACACACACACACACACACACACACACACATATATATATTACTATCCCTCACCCACCATATGTGCGGTAGGAATTGCGCTAGCACCTAGATATTAGCTATACCTAAGCGAAGAAAACGTAAAAAAATTATTTAAGCCAGTAGTCCATTATTCTAGAGACAAAGTATAAACACACGTGCATATGCACACGCACACGCTCACACAAACGCGCGCGCGCTCACACGTCATGCAGCGAAGAACAGTCACCGGCTTACTGCGACTTCAGCGGGCGCATGGCTGGCGAAGAATAGCGTACAGTGGCTGGCGAGAGCACGTCACATCCTCATTAGCATCGATGGCGTGGTGCATGCTCAGCTAATTATACAAACAAACTCCGGTGCATCTCATTTCAGACCGCCCAAGTCTCGTATCTGGGCTTCGCGGGTAGTCCAGACAAAATGCAACTGGACCGTTCGTCTCAGACGGCCGAACTTGACCGTGCAAGAGGAGTAGAATACATTGCGTATGCGTAGTAGCACTAACATATAAGCAGACTGTACACAGTACTTGTACACTTAGTATTGCATGACTAGCCTAGAGTGTCTATATTATACTATATTATATGCTTTCAGACGTGCAGTAACTCGCAGCAGACTGTTTATGAGCAACAATGTCTACTGCCGCGCAAATACGAGAGTCACCGAAGCCACGTGATATCGTTCATTTGACAAATATGACTCCGGTTGCCGAAGAGATTCAATCCAAAAGGCACTTTTGCACAAAACTGGAGAAAGTTTTGCTAAAGATGGGAATCTTTAAAGACCACCTTCCGAATGACCAAAAGATCGCACGAGAAGCGATTGGCGACCTTCCAGTAATGCCTGTCGACAGAATCTATCGAGGTTCTAGACACCTTGCCGTTCGCAGAAGGTAAAAGTGGAAGTGATACTGCAATAGTACATGGAACCGTACTACGAACGGTACCAGCTCATGAAGCCAGCACAGACGCAATGTCAGCCTTATGATGACTACCTAGTTTCGCTAAGAAGCATGATTCGTGCATTCAATTGTGGTGCGACCCAACATGAATTGTTGCGCGACAAGATACTCCACAGAACACGCAACAATGTCACCCGTCAGAAACTACTGCAAGAAGCTAAATTGACTCTGGCGACCACGACATCCATATGCCGGGCCGCAGAGACTACATCTGCACAAGCCAAAGCCATTAGCTTCAGCGATGAAGTGCATGTAGAGACAGCCCACGCAACAGGACGAGACTAGCCACGGTAACCGCTATGGCACCGCAGACGTCTCAGTATTGTGGACGACGACATGACAAGGTCCAACACAATGTCTGGCAGTAGGCAAAAATGCTTCAAGTGTGGCAAAGCAAACCAATTTTTATTCAGTTTGCATACAGAAAAACCACTAAGAAGACAGCTTCACCAAAACAACAGTACTGCATTCACGGTATTGAAGACGATGAGCCAGACCAAACCAATTAACTGATGACAATCATACTGGCCGATAGCAGAAACATGGATACAGCCAGTTCTCTTCAAAATAGCGAGGACCAGAAACACATTTCAATCAACTGTACGCCACAATGACAGTCGGTGGGTGCCCATACGTTCATAATTGGACACGACTGATACGTGCGAAGTTATCAGGAAGTTGGAAACACCTCCAGGGACCGTACTGCAGCAATATGACTAAGTTTTCTCTTTTACAACTACAGCAGACTGAAACATCTGGGTAGGTATAATTTGCTTATCATCATCTACAAAACGAAGCAAAAGAACATCGAGGAATTCGTTGTCGTTAGGAGCCTGAGTTAGGAGCACGTTACCTCTATGTTAGGAGCCGAAGCGACGCAGCAACTAGGACATATTAGCGTACATCTTGAACACGTTCGTACTGTCAAACAAGAACAGACAGCACATGGTTCTTGTAAACCTCAGACAACCACGGACACCACACCTGACTTAAAGCAACTTCTTGCAACATACGCAGATGTTTTAGAAAGCAGCACTGTTTGTCAACTTCCTGTAATGCTACATCTAGATGTTGACCAAACGGTACCACCTGTCTAAATTCATCTAAGAAAAATGCCTATTGCCATACAAGCACAGCTGAAAGACGAACAGCAGCGACTGGAACGACTAGACGTGAAAGAACGGATGGAATTTCCAAACGAGTGGGCATCTAGCTTTGTTGCCGTCAAAAAGCCGAACAGAAAACTCCGCTTGTGCATCGATTCTAAGCCCATTAACAAGGCTCTGATAAGCAGTCACAATCCGATACACGCCATCTGCTACATTTACTATCGCAAGCCAAGATTTTCAGCGTTTGCAACCTATGTAATGGATTCTGGCATGTTAAATAGACGAAAAACCCACCTTACTTGCGACATTTGAAATGCCATTTTTTCGCTACAAATGGAAGAGAATGCCCTTCGGTATCTCACCTGCACTGTAAGTATTCCAGCGGCGACTATACAAAGCCCTATAAGAAATGCCCGAAATGCATACAATTGCAGATGACATCCTGATCACTTAAGTAGGAAGTAACATGGATGATGCAACAGCCCATTCCGCCAACTCCACATTCTACATCAGCGATGCCGCTCCAAAGAAATCCGCATCAATGCCGACCAGTTCTAGTTTAGGCAAATCAAATTTGCCTATCTTGAACATTTGCTCACAGAAAACGGTTTGAAGCCCGACCCCAGCAAACTTACAGAGACACTAACTATGCAGAAGCCTGCAGACGCTCATGGAGTGCAGCGTAAACAAGGACTAGTCAATTACCTCTCACGCTTTCTCAGCAATCTGACCGATTTGTGTGAGCCACTTTGCCAACTCACACACAAGGATTAAGCATGGAATTGGACTGATATCTACAACAAAGCTTTTCAAAAATCAAAAACCTTATTACTGAAGCTCCTGCCGTGCAATATTTTGACCTAGATGAGCCTACAACAGTACATTGCGATGTGTCAGAAACAGATCTGGGAGCAGCTCTTATGCAAGCAGGCAAGCCGTTAGCCTACGCAAGCAGGGCTCTGACAACAACAGAACAAAACTACGCTCAAATTAAGAAAGAATTACTTGCAATCGTCTGTGGGATGGAAAATTTTCACCACTACACCTACAGAAGGCCAGTATCGGTAGAAGCTGATCACATATCCTAAGAAACTATTTTCAATAAACATTTACAGAAGACACCAAAACGACTGCAAATGATGACTGTCAGACTACAGCGCTAAGACATCACATTTACCTACAACCGTCGTACTCATGCAGATGTTTGTAAGTTGTACACCAACACATCAATGTTGCAATTGAAATCGAACATATAAACATAGCGAATTACATATCTCTAACACGAAAGGCAATAGCACAAATCCAAGCAGAAACAGCGAAAGAACCTAAATTGCAACAGCTCAAGCTTGTAATTCTACAATGTTGGCCAAACAAGAAAAATGTACTTGATTCAATCCTATATTACAGCTATCGAGATGAGTTAGTGGTGCAACATAACATTATATACAAAGGTTATAGATGTCTCCTACTACGATCGATGGGAGCAAATACTTCACAAAAGAACATAGCTCACATCTACGCATATTTGGATGTCAACGTTGAGTCAGAGAATGCTTATTGTGGCCGCTATGACTGCTGACATTAGAGCTTACGTCAGCCAATGCAAGGTTTATGAAGCCCTTGGCACACAGCAGCAGTAAGAAGCGCTCAAGTCGGACTGCATATCTTTACGCTTTCAGATCAGCATCATCAGATTACAGTAAACTACTACAGTAAATTTTGCAAGATAGACCGTTTGCACATCATCGACTCAGCAACAGCCATCAGAAAATTGAAAGTTATTACGCAAGATATGTTATTCCATCAACCGTTGTATCAGACAATGTACCTCTATTTGCATCAGATAAATTAAACGACTTCGCCAAAACACATCATTTTGACCATATCACTTAGATTCCGGGGCATCCCCAATAAAACAGGAAAGCAGAGCGTGCAGTCGAAAGCGCAAAGCACATAATGGGAAAAGCAAAGATCACTGGGTCAGAACCTTTCACTCTTGGATCAAAGGAACATGCCAACAGCAGAAATTCAAAATTGCCAAGCACAGCAATTGATGAGTAGGATAACAAGAACCTGCCTACCTACCACTGCAAAGCTACTGAAACCTTACATACAAGTCGATGTCCTTCAGGAACTAGCACCACGACAAGATGAGCAAGCCCATTTATGTAACAAAAAAGCAAAGGATTTGCTTAGCCTACAACCTGGTCAAGCTGTCCACATACAACCACTCAACGCCTACGACAACAAGTGGTAACCAGCAACCGTTCAGAGACAAATAAACATCCGATCCTATGACGTCACTACAGAAGATGGACGACTTCTTCGCTGAAATAGAAAACATCAGCGAACAGCAACAGCAACGATAAAACCCAAAATACAGACAACACACAGATGAAGACGTCCTAAAGAAGCAGAGCAACACCCGTAACTATCTCCAAACACACAGAATCAACGAAAGTTACACGCAGAAAACCAGTTGTGAAAAAAACTGTTTATTTGAAGTATTACGTTGTCTAGACTTTACTGCTACCTAATCTAGAGCGCTTTTTAGAAAGAGGATGTAACAGGATTAAACTACATTGCGCATGCATTGAAGCACTAGAATATAAGCAGACTGTAGACAGTTCTTGTACACGTAGTATTGCGTGATTAGCCTAGAGAGTCTTTATTATATTACACGATATTACAGACTGGACAGCTACGTTTCGCAATGATCGGAGACAGGCGAAGTCTCCTTTAAGGCGATACAGAAAAACATTCATCATTCCATACGGAATCGGTTTATAGTATATAGGATGTATGTGTGTGTATATATATATATATATATATATATATATATATATATATATATATATATATATATATATATACATATATATACACATACATACAGACACGCGCGCGCGCGCTCATTTAGCTGCATGCTTGCCGGTATAACTAGGAGAGGAGTACCAGAAACTTGCTTATCGGACTCTGCTAACGATACTGGCATGCCGGTAAGCGCGACGGAGTGCAGATAATGGCGAGGGAGCAAATACATATGCGTGGTAATTCTAATGCACACGTGCATTCTCATTGACCTAGAGAATGCACGTCCCCCGAAGTCCGGCCAGGAAAAAATGTCGAACAGTCAGAAGGCACAGAGAATGCATCTTCGCAGTGTGGCAGAAGATCAAACACAATGGAAAATTCTAGCAGTATTACGCAAGTCCGACGAGATGGGTGGAAACCAAACGAAATTAGCCAGGGAATGTGGAGTGTCACGTCAGTGCGTATAGGATGAGCTTTAAACAAGCAGAAGATCACACACGAATGACAGATAAGGAAGAGAGAAAGACGATGAGGATAAAGACAGTGAAAATCATAGGGTTGATTATATAATACATGTAGATAAAAACTATACGTCTTAGTGTATATTTACGCTAGTTCTATGAATATGTAAGAACGGATGCAGCATATATCTATGGGTCCAGTCTGTAAGAAGGTTGGTCAAATCACCTCCCTTTCTCCTGCATGCCGGTATTATCACGGGGTATACAGGCACCTTGATAACCCGTACGCGTAAACCGACATGCAGCTCATGCGGGGAAATACGAGTATATAAATATATAATTCTATTAATTACAAGTCCTAGAAAATGCGCGTATATAAATGTATAATGATATTAATTACAAGTCCCATGAAGGACTAGTCGCACCACCTATACTCCATCTATACCTAGTATCATTTTGGCATTGGAATGTCTAGTAGAGAGTTGCTGATGAAAATGACAATTAGATTGGCTAATTGAAACATTATGTTTAAAAGAAGCATTATTTAATATAATCTTTAGCACTTAAAGCCTAGAACATGTCCAAAGACACTAAGTCTTAACTACGAGCAGATGAAAAATTTTGCCTGTGCTGGACACAACTAAGTGATGTCGCTCGTCCTTCTCCATCTCTCCTGCATTAGATGCTGCACATGGATAACTTGCTGCTTGAGTGAGAAAAGACGGTTGTAAATAATTTCGTAGCGATAAGTCTAAGTATGCAGGTAAATCGCGTTCGAGATTAAGACTGCTCTACGTATACATATATATATATATATATATACATATATATATATATATATATATATATATATATATATATATATATATATATATATGACCATTTATCGGACAGTTTAAACGACGTGTCCATGTCTGTAGGCTTTAGGTGTAAGAATAAAGTGCAAAATCAATTCCTAGGAAAGAAACATCCAGATGTAGCTGTCTATGATTATAAACAAGGCAAACAGTTACTTTTGGACATGACAGTTACTCATGCATGGGCACCGCATAAAATCTGATCGAGCAAAATGATATCAGGGTATACTGCATCTTCGAAAAAGCAATCAAAGAACAAGAAGTATTTGTCTGCAGCAATCAACCTAGGACACTTCTTCCGATCTCTTGAATTGGAAGTGTTTGGCTGTTGAGTAGAGTGAGCGCGAGCACTTAGAAAGGAGACTGTTAGTCTGGCGCCAGCAGTACTGGACATGTGTTGCAGTGACTTTTCGAACTATTGGAGACGTCGACTGATAGTGTGAATTCAGAAATGAAACTCAGATATGACTCACAATAAGGTTGCAGCAAAGAGACTCCACTTGATTCCAATGCGATGAATAATATCGAAGCAAGACACAGCAGAATCGATTTTACATAAATTAGTTTCATTCTTGCATGTTAGTATTGATGTAGAGTAAAGGTTGCATTTGTGTCTACATAGCGTATGCTAGTTTACTTAGCGAGGGACGCGATGGTTCTAGGTTATATTTCGTATGTACGTAGAAGACATATTTCAAATATATCAGAAGGAGAGAGGGAGGGAGGGATGGAAGGAGGGAGGGGGGAGGGAGGGAGGGAGGGAGGAGGGAGGGAGGGGGGAGGGAGGGAGGGAGGGAGGAGGGAGGGAGGGAGGGAGGAGAGAAGGGGGAGAGAGAGGGAGGGAGTGAAGGAGGGAGAGAGGGAGAGAGTGGAGAAAGTGGAGGGAAAACGTAATTGGCTAATGATATTTTTAAACATGTTTCCAGCATACCTATAGCAATGTCAGCATGATCAGCAGGTAGCGTCTGTCTCATAGTAGTCAGGACTTGTCCTAAAAGCTCCAGAGCTCCATTATAATCATTAGCAGATAGTAGACAGCCAGCACAATTAAACTTGCCTATAATTTAGAAATACTACAAAAACGCATATTGCCTCGGTGCGGAACATTGCTGTCACTTACTTTTTGTTATAATAAGATCCGACCCTTCAATAAACTGTGCTTCGTGAAGTACTTGTTGGTACATATCATAAGCACGATCAGACTGACCAGCTCTCATATATACATTGGCCAACTCGTTCATTACTGTAGTTCAACATAAGTCAGTGATTTAATTAAAGATTTATCGTCTATATATTATTTACCTGATATGGCATAAATTGGATAAGATAGTGTGGAATTAGGTAAAGTATAAATATCAAGAAGACGTAAATAGATACGTTCAGATTCAGCAATTTGACCTAACCGTAAGTGACACTGTGCCATCATTGTATGCACTGAAAGCAAAACACAAAGTTAGATCTCTAGAAGAGTATCAAATTACACTACAACAATGTTTTCATTAAAGAGGAATGTTATTTGTGCAAGAAACAAGCAACATCAAATATAGGCATGATTGGTTGAAAAACACAAATGTATATACGTTTAAGAAACAACACTAGTCTGAACAGATCTTCTAAAGACGCAGCAATGAAGAATATTGACGTTGAAGTTACGTTAAGTTAATAGAAGTGAAACCAACTTCTGGTGCATATCTCAAATTATATCTTATGATATATGTATAATTTCGCAAGGTATAGCTCGGCTATAACTAACTCGCTAGTTGGTATACGTAAAAAAGGAAGTCCAACAAAAATGGACTTAACTTGTATGAGTAAATCTTACCAAGACAAATCGATAGGTATAAGTTACTCCGTTCAGCTGGGTTTACATTAAAGACGTAAGGGAAGTTACATGCTCCTTACGTGCGTTGCGTTTTCTTACGTCCTTACGTGTCTGTTTACATTAAAACGCCGAACGAAAAACGCGGAGACGTAAGGAGACGCAAGTAAATAGACTCGGTTTCTTTCTTGCGTCTTGCGTCTCGCCTTCTACATCAACCTGACTTGTGGGGTGATGATAGTTTCACATTTCTAATAGAGGAACGTCTAATTGAGAGCGTTCGTTTGTATCATTGTATTTTTACATCGCAGAGACGCATTTTCTCTATTAAATTGTGATAGGCTTCTTGTTGGAGCCTTTTGGCAGGAACTGGAGGGACACATTCTCTCCTCCTTTTCCTCTGTTGTCGTTTAAGACACACGCATGCGCCCAAATCAAACTTACAATCAGCAAAACAGCTTTTTAAAAATTAGTAGCGTGCGTTAAAATATGTTGTTGAAAGTCACAGAAGGGTAGCGCGTTAACCAGAAGACGCAAGACGCAAAAATAAACGCAGTTTTAATGTGAACAGAAAAATGGCGCAAGGAGACACAAGACACAAACACACAAAACGCGAACGCAAACACGTAAGGCTTTGCGTCTTTAATGTAAACCCGGCTTTATCTTGGCTTTAGTATACGAAAACCAGTGATGTTTCTGTGATGTGCAACGACTAGGCTCCTACTCCGCGCTTCGTGGTCGATTAAGCTCCGCCCACTGCGAACGAATAAATAAGGATGACTGTTACAGATATATCGATAATGCCGAATATTAATGCAAAGATATTATGAAGATCTGTCTTCTTGCCGTCAGTGGTTTCTCCCTAAATAAAATGGAGTCGGTAGAGCTGTTTTCCCGCCAGACTATGAAGCAGAATTCCTCAATACCACGGCTTACCTAGAGAACGCGCTTGTGTGAGTATTTATTTATTCTTGTTCTTTTAATATCCGAAGAGAAATTTTCAGCGCGCCGTCTGCCGTGTGCAACAGAGGACGTTCCTATTTTCACATCAGGAATTGTACCAATCAGCGGCATAAGAAAGTGAGCAGACCGGATGTGGAAATAGGACCGTCTTCTGTTGCACACGCAGACGGCGAGCTGAACGTTTCTCTTCGGATATTAAAAATAACAAGGATGAAAAAATACTCAGACAAGCGCGTTCTATATTTAAGCAATGGATTGAGGAATACTGCTTCAAAGTCTGGCGAGAAAACAGCTCTATCGTCACCATTTTACTTTAGAGAGGAACCACTGACGGCAAGAAAGCAGAACTTCATAGTATCTTCGTATTCACGTTCGGTATTCTCGATATATCCGTAGCAGTCATCCGTAAACGCATTTATTCGTTCGCAGTGGCCGGAGCTCAATCGACCAGGAAGCGCGGAGTAAGCGCGTGGGCGTTGCACATCGCAGTAACATTGCTTGTTCTCGTATACAAAAACGAAGATATCGGAGTAACTTATACCGATCGATTTGTCTTGGTAAGATCTACTCATACAAGTTAAGGTCATTTTTGTAGGACTTCCCCTCTATTAATTGACTATCTAATATAAAGTTCTTAAAATAGACTAATCTTACAAGACAAGCTAGCTCTACAATTACATTCATTTAAATATCTTTCCACCACTAGCCCAGCTGCGGTATCATAAACCCGGCAGGTACCATATCTTTAGCTATGGTCTTAGAAAATGAAAAGTTGAAAAATTAACGTTAGTTAGCCTGACCAGTTGTTACGGACATGCTGGGCATTTTGACTAGCACGTGAGAAAGTATGCAAAGACATCGGTCACATCCACTGGCACAATGGCACGTGTATTAGCAAAAGCAACAACAAAAAGCGCTTGCGCAGCTTTCCATTGGCTGTCCGTTACTGTTTCTGTTCGCGCAATGAGGCATTAGTGTAACCCTAGCGCATGCATGTTCGGTCGCCTCCTGTTAATAGTTAAAAGATAACTTAAGCTATGTAACAATCTGTATGTATAATAACTTACCGTCTAAATACAAAGAAGTCTCCCACACAAGGTCGCCCAATACAATGTTCATTACGTCAATTGCTTTCAAGTAATAGCTCAAAGCGTCAGATGCACTACGCTTCAGAAATTCGTATAAACAACCCATTTGAAAAAGAGCTATAAAACAACATTTGCATAAAACTCTGCTTTTTACCTTTTCTAGAAATAAGCTAAATTACCATTCGTGTATAAGACAACTTTGGAACATAATCTTTCTTCAACTCCCCTCAAACGACATTCATTGTGTACATACATGCCCATTGGCTCCAGTATCTTTAGTTGTTTTTCGCACAATCGAAAGCCAGTATCAACGTGGGCACTTGAAATGCTGGTAAAACAAGCTCTCTGAACCACATCCCAACACACATCATAGTCACATTGTGTCGTAAGGATCCTTTCAGCGACACTGTAAAGATGAGGAATCATTTCCACAAACTTACTGTATTTCAATTGAAGTCTTGTTTCATGCAATCCTTTTGGCACAATTTGCTGAAAATGCTCAGACAAAAGAGTGAGTTTAGCTTGTAGAATATGAGGCTTTCTGATGAGACGATGAAATACTGTTGACTGTATTAGAGCATGAACATCGCATCTGTAGTTATCATTCGTTTCAACAGTCGTAATGAGAGCGTGAGATAATAACTCTGTTAGACTCTTACTAAACCTACGAAGTGCTTGTCTGTCGCTATTTGAAAAGGCCATTAACTGGAGAAGGTTACCTGGTATGTTTCTGGATGACAACAAAGAAGCGAACTCCAACACACTCAAGGCGTCAGGACTTACGGAATCAATATCAAATTGCCACGTCAGATGGACATAGTTTGCGTTCTTCATCCAGAACTGTGCGAACAGCAAAGTTCTTTGGTCGATAGGATTGTCAGTAACGCAAAATATCAGTTCATGCTCAAGTGTCTCAAGCTTCTCAGGATGATTTACACCGACAGCAGCTAAAGGAGCCCTCAAATGACTAATGTGAAAATACTGCAAAAGTTTATCAATGTTTAAAGCTGTTGCTATCATCTCCTCCTCTTCTCTCTTCAACAGGTGATAATAGTTACGACATGAAATGTTTGTTTGTCGTATAAATGTGCCAATGTGTGCAATAGCTAATGGCAATCCTTGAATCAAAGGACTTGTTACCAATCTCCTTGCATAGTCCACCTCATCTTCATCAGCTGGATGTGATCTCTCAGCCCAACCAAATAATGCCGTCAAAGCATTGTCGCCTAACAGATATTCGAGTGTAATGACATGGTCAGCTTTTTGCGACAATTTGTTATCAGTACAACAGCGAGTAGTCACTAAAATGTGAACGTTTGAGAATTCGTGCGGCAAAACTCGCAACAATAGATCAACGTCTTCTACGTTATCATACAATAGAAGAATCTTTGATTTCCGATAAATGTGATGCAAGAAAATCTTGTTCATTTCGTCAAGAGTACCACTGAACTGTTGAGCTAGCAGTTCACACAACTACAACAATAGCAGAATTAAATCATCATAATTAAAAAATTGTAAATCTACAGTAATATATTTAACGCAAGAGGTTTGACAGTTGACTTGAGAACAGAAAGTAGTACAAAGACGATTTGAGTTTATCTTTCGTACTATTGAGTAAAAATTATTCTGTACTTTGTAAACTATTATGATGTGAGTTAACTATTTCACTTAAAGCCATGACATCAACAATCGTTCTATCTCTGTTTTTCTGTTTGCCCCACCCATGCCTGCCTGTCTCCCTGCTCCCTTCTCCCCTGCCTGACTGTTTGCCTGACTATTATGTAGAGTTCTTGTATATCAATAGCGCCACATGCTCGCCTGCCTGTCTCGCTCTGATGTCTGTGTGTCAGTCTGTCTGTCTGTTTGTCTGTCTGTCTGTTGGTCTGTCTGTCTGTCTGTCTGTCTGTCTGTCTGTCTGTCTGTCTGTCTGTCTGTCTGTCTGTCTGTCTGTCTCGCTGTCTGTCTTTCCGTCTGTCTGTCTGTCTGCTTATCTGTCTTTCCGTCTGTGTAGTTAGGCGTTGGCCTATTTGGCAACATAGTGCAATTTTCTCGACTTAGCGTACAAGTTTAGAGATTAGTTAAGTATAAAGTCACCTTAAGCCTAGAAATAAGTATGCCTACTCAGAAAACTGTTTTGATATAGCAGGATATAATTCTACTAGACTTTCCATTCCATATCAAAGTATTTGCTATACTTGAGACACTATACAAAGTGATGCAAGTTATGCAGCTGAGTCACTAAGAAAAAAAAGATAAACGAAGATAGACAAACAACAATTGTCATAATTAGGATCGAATACACTTTCAAAGATTTTGATGTTGAGCACTTTGACTGCAGGGTGCTTTGTATCTGTCTCTTTGTTTGATTGTCGGTCTCTCCATCTGTATGTCGATTGTCTGTCCGTCCGTCTGTCTGTCTGTCTGTCTGTCTGTCTGTCTGTCTGTCTGTCTGTCTGTATGTATGTATGTATGTATGCATGTATGTATGTAGCTATGAAGGTATGTATGTATGTATGTATGTATGTATTTATGTATGTATGTCTGCCTTCCTGCCGGCCTGTAGGTGTCTGTACGCCAAATTGACTAGTTTATCTATGACTTTGTTGTTTCCAAGGAATGGTCTGCTTTCACAAAGTCCTATCATTTACACTAGTAGAGTCTACCTGAGAATAAATTATCTGTCTGTCTGTCTGTCTGGCTGGCTGTCTGGCTGTCTATCTGTCTGTCTGCCTGTCTTTCTATCTGTCCGTCTGTCAATGTAATTTATTGAAACACAACCTCTAACGTTACATTTCTAACACTAAATGCAAACAAGCTACGGAATTCAGCTTTAGTCTGTCTGTGTTTGTGTGTGTCTGTCTGTCTTTCTCTCTGTCTGTCTGTCCTTCTGTCCTTTTATGTCTGTCTAAGACTACAAGAAACCGTAACTTCCCAAACTGGTTAAATCCACAAATTTGTATTCACGCAATCTGTATGACTTAAATGAGCTACCAAACCAAAACTGTTAAAATAGGACATGTATACAACCATTTTATGCATATACGCATACCGAATTCACTAGATACATCGATTACAATTAAATGATGTTTAACGTAGGTACACGAAGTTCACTCCACCTTGGCGGCACGCTCACGTGCCGCACCTCCGGACAAGTTGATGTCCGCAAGCATGCGTGCCATTTCTGCCGAGCTTGCGCAGTCCTCATCCGTATAGTTCCCATTACCGTCACGAGCAATGTGCTTTCTTGCTAGCTTCCAGATGTCCGATCAAGAAACGACCGCTACCGGGACTGTACAACTGAGCGAATCTAGCGTCTCTGCTGCCAGCAACAGCTAAATCGGCAGCGGAAAAAGTTCTCTCCGTGAGATCCACCAGCGAGCCGGGCAAAAGCCACCGGTAGAACAGCAACACAGATCAGCGGGTACGGATAACAGGCTGGTTGTGTTGTTAGCGGTGGCATACATGCGTGAGAAAAACGCGGGAATCTGAATCTGGACTCGCAAAAGCTAGGATAGGTGGGCCGCAGCCCGTTACTGGTGACGCCGTAGAAGGCCAACAGTTTGGCGGGACTCGGGTGCATGGAAGTGCTAGTCGGACTACGAATCATACTTCACAAACACACTCCCCGCCACTCGGCAGCAAAGGAGCATCACTCGGTAATCAAGACAAGGTCGTAATAACAATGGCGGGAGCGGTTGATCGTACAGAGTTACCGTCTATGACAAGCAAGGCATTATGTGGCAACAACAACACTCGATTGTAGCCAAAGTTTGTATGCGTAGTAACGTTGGTTGGGCCGCAGCCCGGGATCACATCCTTGAGTTGCTTGTCATAGAGAATGACGCGAAAGGAAGGCGTGGACGTAGCAGGCACCAGCGAGTACAGACAGCAGAGCAGTAGCTCTTGAGTGGCAAGATCTAACAGTGGTTGGGCCGCAACCTTGTCCTACATAATTGGTTAACAGTGGTTGGACCGCAGCCCCGATACATATATATGACACGCAAGTCTTTGCTTGGAAGCAGCAGACTCGAGTGTAGCCAAATTGGTACGCGGTAATTAAGTTAATAACGTCGGTTGAGTCGCAGCCCAAGAAACGTACATCACATGCTTAAGTTGCCTGTCATGGAGATGGCGCAACAGGAACGACAGGAATCAAGTACAGAGAGCTTAGCCGCAGCCCCGCTCTAATTAGATACCAGTGGTTGGACCGCAGCCCAGAGACGTATAGCACTATGCAGAGTTATCACCTATGACACGCAAGGCATTGCTTAGAAGTAGCAGCACTCGATTGTGGCCAAATCGGTACGAATCAATTTATAACGCTGGTTGGGCCACAGGCCGAAGAGCGTCCATCGCATGACCGAGAACAATGTCACGGAGAATGGCGCGCTAAGGAAGGCGTAGCCGCCGCCAATCAAGCACAGATAGGAAGGCCACAGCCCCTTGCCGGCATAATGCACTATCAGTGATTGGACCGTAGCCTCGCTCTAACAGTGGTTGCATGGGCCGCAGCCCAGAGAGCGTGCAAAAAGTACGTAAAGTGTGGTGGCAATCACGTTGGTTTTGTCGCAACGTGCAACCCATGGTATATAAAGCATTAAGGTGGTAAATAACGCGTTAAGGAAGGCGTGGCCGCAGCAGCCGCCAATCGAGTATGTACCGATAGCGAGGAGCACGATGCTCTAACAGTGGTTGGGTGCATGTCGCAAACGTGTAACCCATGATATATGAAACATCATGTTGGTGGGGACAATCAAGAGCTACTGTACAGCGTTTCACGTTGATAAAACTCTGTCGTTTCTAAAAGAGAGGTCGGCTGCAACAAACACTAGCTGATTGCATATGGATAACATGGCTATTGGGCCCGCATGCAGCCCCTCGTTGCTAGATGTTAATTAGTGTTGTAGGAGCAAAGGCCAGTAAGCTTGTCGCAGTTAGATTTGGTGAATAGAGTCGCGCCTCACGGTATATGATAAATGATGTGGTTGGCGCCGTGGAAAGCTGTTGCATGGCTGGCCAATTTGGCAAGGATGTCTTTCCAGAAGGTTTGGCCGCAACGGCAATGGGCTGAGTGTATGTAAGACAATGCAGATAATATGCACGCCCCTCGGGTTGCATGGTAATTCAACTTCGGTTAGCCAGAGTTGAGAGAGCGTAATGCTCTCACGTGGGTTGGGTCGTAATTTATGATGTATTATGCAATAATGTGGTTGGCGCAGAAGGGGGCGCTTCCAAGCTTCTCTGCGTTGAACGTCTGTCCTTTCTAGATTTGATCGAGCTACTGAACCCAAGCGATATGGCTAATGTGGCAGTCGGCGACCTAGAGCAGGCCGGAGCAGATTAAGATCCGACAATTTTGGTAAATTGCCGATTGGTTAGCAAGCAGTCCGACTAGTTCTCGCTAGTGGAAACTTTCCCATCTATTCCGGCAAAATTGGTACAACGAATACAGCCGTTGGGATTTATTAACATCTCGGAGGTCCTGCCAGATAAAATGGAACTCATGCGGAGTACGGATTCTAAACTTACACTGGGGAAACGGCAGTTGAGAAGAATACTAGATCTCGGCACGAGGGTGCAATGTTTTGCTACATACGCAGTAGTCCTTACAGACGCCTACCCTCACCGGGTCACGATCTCTTCGCGTACGTAAGGCTCATTGAAAGAGAGGCACGGCGCACAGGAAGGAAAGGTTGCAGCGCCTACGACGTGCTATTTCGAAAACGGCAGATACTAACACGGCATTGCAATGAAGTCAGCCCCTACCATCGTTGTACGCAATTTGCCTAATGCCAACTCGGCCGGCTAGCCTCTTTTCATGCGAACATTGTTTGGACGGAAATCATAAATAAGAAGAATGTGTATTGTCACCGGCATCCATCGTGGTCCCGTATCCGTTGCCAAATCAGCAATGGATGGTGCAAGCTGATCGGGTGGGTGCCTCTTATCGCCGGGTCACTTTGCAAAAAACCGATGTTCGTGATTCTGAGCCAAGATTTGCAGGTCATCCGATATACAGAATGTGGAAAAATAATTCAATCGGGTGCAACGGTTATCCGAGCTGCACGTTCCGACATGCTTGTTTACAGTGTGGCAAGTGGTCAGCATAAGGTCAGCGCGTGTCGAGAGGTCCACCCGTCGTTGGAGGAGAGAAACATCCGCAGGTCACTCATTTCCTGGACCGCCGCAGCACAGCACCATTGATTGCCTTGGATCAAGCCGGACGCTCATGATGAACGTTGCGAGTTTCTTGTTTTCTTCGTTCTTCGTGTTCCAGTGTTGAGTTTACTGGTTACACAACACGGAGAGGCCACCAGCTGTCAGTCTCTGGTCGAGCCGCTACAATTCGATTTCGCTGTTGGGTTGCTTGTCTGGTTTGGAGAGCCCTGCCTCCTAAGCACCAACGTAAGAAATATATGGGGCTTCGGTGGGGATCTGCTACTCGCTGACGCCGGCCTTTCTCTCAGGCGGTCTAGCATCAGGTACATCTGATACTCGTCCAACCAAGGTAAGGAGACAAATGCTCCTTATAGAGCAAGATATTTGGAGTATCGTACAATCAACATTACAGCAAAGTATCGATTTAAAACTCACGTTTTCTCTAATTGACGTTTCTAGCATTGCCCAGGTTTCGGCATTGTGAAAGAATACTCCGTCGCTGTACGCATCTTTGAACATGACAGCAAAACGAGCAGCGAGAGATGATTTGCCAATACCACCAAGGCCGCGAATCACCTACAACAATGCACAGATTGCATTACAAGCTACACTTAGTGCAGTAATGATCGTATCACCAGCAGGCAGAATTTAATTTCAGGTGATACTGTAGTAAAGCGAATGTCGTTTTTAAACATTTTTTTCTTCATTTCATTCAGTTCATCCTCACGACCGTAAAATCGCTGGTCATCACAAAGATTTTGAGGAAAAAGTATCTCTGAAAGTGAACAATAGAAACCAGTCAAACTATTGACTGTAGTAGTTTGTTGCTTTCACTTACGTCGTTTTTCCTCTCTATCACTTTCTCCTGCTCTCTTTAAGTCTGTGACTTTACACTTCATGTCATTCAAATTACATCTTCTTCCACGTGCGCAATACCAATCATGTAGCATCTTGAATGCTTTTTCTCTTGTTGTAGGAATGTCTCTTTCAATACAGTCCATTTGCTCTAAAGTTACCCCAAGAAGTTGACCCAATTCTCGCCATTTTGTTCCCACTGCCACAGACAGATCAAATAGTTCATCTTCAGCAGACACTATACCAACAACATAAAACGTCAAATTTTCATAATCCTACACAAATCACTATAGCCAATCAACTCTATTGATTCTACCGTTTTCACTTGGTTTAAGTTCTAAAGCAACTCTTTCCACCAGATCTTCCCCAAAAACGTCTTCTGCATGCAGTCGACATCCAGCATCAAGTAGAGACTCACACAGAAGCCTGATGGTCGCTAGTTTGCCGTGCGTTTTACGCCAGCTTTCCAACAGGACAGCTGACTGATCTGTCAAATTATGTGAATACGTATGTTCAATGCGAGCAATATCACAAGATTGAAGCGAATGGGGACGAAGGTAGCGAGCTACAATTTTCCATTTTTGTACAATTCTTTCAGACACATGTCTCAATTGATTATGGCTCGGACATGCGTCAAGATCTGCAGCAACAGAGAAATGCAACTTATAGACTAGAAAGCCATCAAGTGTGACGTCATGACAAACTTGCTAAAATACGCGCAATCTGTCCCTCTTCGCTGAAACTATAATAATGAAAAGAAAAATTAGAAAAGCCTTGCGCAAATTGATGATAAACAGCAATCAACCAAATCAATTACATAAACATTAAAAGTTTATGTATTTTCTTGCAAGTAATTAAAAGGCGAGATGCCTTTCTCAACTTCTAAACATGTTATCTAAGTTTGCAATAATTGGCATTTAATGGTTGTGATGCTTTTGCCGTACAAAGAGCAAGACAACTATATAATTTTGCTTAGGAGATTTCTGTTCTACTATAAATATTTGCTTCCTAGTCAATACAATCAATCAGCACATCAATAAAATAGGTTAGTAAGAAGTGTGATTATATACATAAGAAATTGAGATAGAATCTTACTCGCATGTTTCACTAGCACTTTGGTCTTCAGAGCAGTCATCTAAACATAGAATACACCACCCATATCATTAGAAAGTCTGTCTTTCCCTAACACTAAACGTAACTCACCGTATGAATGTTGTTTAGATAGATCGCTAGCTGATTTCCAAGATAATTTTTTCAACTGTTCAAACGTCTGGCTGAAAGTATCGATATCTCGTTTCATCAGCTCACAATCTTTTGTTGTCATAATTTTATGTTTCAGAGAAGTGTTCATTCTAGCTAAGCGACTCATTGCAGATGTAACAAGGTAACATCCTTGAAACTGTGAATTTTTCACTTTAGCCTTCACGTATCTACTAAACCTACTTCGTTTCAAAACTGCAGCGGACTGAAAAGGATGATCTGTTTGTGGTAAATGTTGAGCACCACTTCCTTTCTTGTCTTCGCTCGTACCACTTTCTAATTCCTTCATACTTCCTAACAAACTGTTGACGTTAAGTCTTATTTCTTCTTGATCCTTCAAGCTCACGACTTCGCCTGTTAACATCGACAGTTTCTTGCCAACCAAGTTTGATAAAGTTACAATAATTGTAGAACTATTTGCAAGCTGTTGTTGCACAGCCATCCTTTCCTTACAGTTTTCATCAATTACATGGCTTGCAGATTCCGGCAACGTTCTAGCAGCTTTCTGTAGCATTAGAGAAAGACCTACAATCAAATGGCAATTACATGCAAAATATTTGCCATCTTCCAATCTAGAAACATGTTAGTTAATATTCCAGGCAAATAATGAGCTCAGCTGTCTAATACGTTCATGAAATGAAATTATGGTAACAATGTAAATTGGAAACCAACCGCAAGGTATCTAAAACACTGAAGAAGACATGACCATACCCGCATCTAGTTTTGCTACAAACTCCTTCATCTGTTCCCCAGTATTTTGATCACCATCAAGTACAATCAGTTGCCTCAAACTCTCTGACAACTTATTAGTATCAAATTTTATGTCTTCTTGCTTCAAACAACATCGTGACTTCAACAATTTCTCGTCCATCAATTTCATTATAGCTGTAATAACTGCAGAGGAATGCAACAGCTGCTGTCTTGCTGCTCTTCTCATCGTGCCCTTCTTGCTTATATCATTGTCTGCAACTTCTACTGCTGGGACTGTAGTACCTTTCTTTGATACTGCAGAATAATCTAGAACAGAAACAGAAGTAGACATATAACAGTTTTTTCAGTGATACGAGAAATTTTGTCTCCAAATCAACTTCAAAAATCGAAGCCTGTCAATGTAGCACATATTTTTAAGCATTAATTAATTCAAGCGTAAACATAGCCAAACTGTAAATTATCTGTTAGCACCTACAGTATATTAAAATCAATATGTTGTAACCTCTAAATCATGAAGAAGCATGAAATAAGAGAAAACGGACAGATTTCAATTATGTTCTACATGTTACGTTTTAATGCTACAAGGAATCATCATTTTCCGTCTGTTGACCTTTATGACACCTGTATTATAGAAATCGGAATGGTAATTCGTCCATGAACAGCATGAACCCAGTGACTATATTAGTCCATTAGTCTTTAAGTTTAGAAAACGAAATACCGGTACATGAAGTATCCGGGCTAATACATCCGGGTCTTAGCCAATATCCCCTAGTCTGTGTTCTTGAAGAACTGATTGTGCATGTAGCAGGTGATTGCATGTCTGATGATGAAAGTGTTTCCACTCAGCAGTGGTGTGGAGATGTTCACGAACGGGGGAAGCTCTACCGTGGATGTCCCTCAACTGCCATAGTGTTAACAAATTTGCAAAAGTTGGTAGCACCAAAAATTTCAATTTCTGCAATGAGCGATGGGACTAAATCCCCCTACTCCCCTGATTTCCACGCCGGTGTTCAGGGATTTCAGATCCTTGGAACATGGCAGGTAATAACTAAATTTACCCGGGCAAAAAAACAGTAAAAAATCAGTTTTAACTCTAAGTAGACTCCGGTATGACCTACCATTCATGTGTTGTTGTTGTCCTTGTCCATTGCAAACTCGAGCAGACTGGCTGGTCAACATCTGTAGTTCACCAACCATATGACTCAATGTTTCAGTTATTTTGAGCATCTTCCTGTGTTCCTCCTGTTTGGCTGTCACTATAATCTGCCTCTCAAGAATAGAATTTGCTGCAGATGCCAATTTCATACACAATCCCAACTCCCCTTTGTCATCATCAACAACAATATCAGAGACTCTGCCCTGACTGACTAGAGCAACTGCTTGAATGCACAAAGGATTTCCATGTAAGGCATTGCTGATTGCTACGAAATCAAAGAAAACGTTAGCAAATATACAATTGAGGCGACAGAGTGATTCATATAATATGCTCGTACAAGAAACGATATCTTTAGAAAGACATACGCTGTCTCTGTTACGTACTTGTGTAATGTAAGATCAATCACCAATCAAACTGTGCAACGTAAGATACAAAACAAATCAAAACTTTTTCTGTAAAATAACCAGTTATGATAGTGTCCTTGCTGTTTGCACTAACTATTACCTTAAAATTGATATGTCTACACCATGAATGCAATCAAAGTAATCACTTGAAGCATTAATTAATATGATTATTTCGAATTACTAATAAACTTTGTTACAATACATTAGAATTCCAATCAACTTAAAGATTTCAAATGTTATTTCAATGGCCTGCCTAACAAGTTAACAACACAAATCCTTTCTCCTAAACCTCCCATTCCCACTAAGTGTTATCACTCACTGTCAGTCAGTGTGACAAGGCTTACCTTTGTTACATGTCTCAAGATGTAGCAAACATTCCATATCTGCACTCTGCCTTCTGAGAATTTTCATCTCTGTGAAGTTTTGGCTAAACGTCTCAGCTTCTACCATAAAGTCTTGTGCTTTTCTTTGTACTGGAGGCAGCTGCATTAGTCTCATCATCTGACCGATGCCAGTTAGTAAACATCTACTGACTCTCAGTTGTTTTTCAGCTACATACTTTCTATATCTCTTCATACTAAAGTGTTCAGACTTCAATCTAAACCAAAACTCAAAATGCAATATATATATATATATATATATATATATATATATATATATATATATATATATATATATACATGGTACATCACTGATATTACTGTTAGAATCATTGAAATTGTTGTAAATTTATGAATACATGAAGATATCTCTACATATTGTATACATATATACATATATACCTACAGCTATTTCCCCGCTCAAGGCTATCTCTAGTTAATGTATGGTATTCCTGGAATGTGACTTCAACTACATCAATGACTCAATCAGAATCACCAACTTTGTTCTCCACACACTTGACAAACATATCGATCCCCATTTACGAATATATTTCTATAATAGGAGCACGTACAAGTGGCGTAAAAGTGCTTACCACTTAGCCATTTGTTCTCTGCCTGGCCATTTGCCTATATACACAACAA
>NC_085096.1:3855482-3912982 GCF_963422355.1 Corticium candelabrum
CAGTTGCTGATACACCACTATTGATGATCAATGACATTTGAAGTGAGATTATCGTAGATGAGAAAGAGCTACCTTCACTGGAGATTATTGAAAGCCCGCATCTATCACGGTCATCGAGAGGAAGAATTGAACTCCCATATCTTCCATTACAGGTATGGTATGGTGACGTTGTGTTGTATTATGTATGCTATGGACAATCACAGGAACCATGAATGTGTGTAGCACCCACCGACACACACACACACACACACACACACACACACACACACACCACACACACACACCACACACACTCACACACACACACACACACACACACACACACACACACACAGACACACACACACACGCACACACACACACACACACATACACAGACACACACAGACACACACACACAGACACACACACGCACACACACACACACACACACACACACACACACACACACACACACACACACACATGCACACACACCACACTCAGACTAGTCTTTTAAATGCCTGTTGCTGTTGTCTGTAAGTGTTACTATAGTTGCTGAGAATGTTGCAATGTCTGATGTTTCTTCTGCCCTCATTTGAGTGAGAGACTTGCATGTACCGGTACACTCAAATATGAGCCACTTCTTTATAAATGCATTTATTTATTGTTTCTGATTTCATCTACTTGCTCCTTTTTCAGATACCTTAGTATTTCTCGTTGTAACACTTGCTTATTTCTTTTATTTCAGCATCGTTTAGCACGACCGGAGCGAGCAGATGTTGAGGAGCATCCTCTTCTGCAACTAATACGTGCTATGCCGTCGCCCACGTTCTTCGAGGATCTCATAGATATTGAAGAGAGGCTCGGATGCGTGATGAGAGGAGCAGATGAAAGGTAAGATATTACACCAACAATGACTATAGAACTAGAAATCTCCAGATTGTCAGTATAATTATCCAAAGGATTGAATGCTTTCCATACTTCTGTGTGATGCATGTCGATGTTTATATATATATATATATATATATATATATATATATATATATATATATGTATGTTTGCCGCTACATCGCTTCCCGTTTTGAACTGTAACTGCTGCAGCTGAAAGGGCTTTCACAATGACATTCTTTGTAGTCACATTTCTTTGTGCTGTATTCTACTTTTGCAGGCTGTAGTTTAGTGGTACCACCAGCATGGAACTTACGCGCAGTCCTCTGCAGTCTACCTCCTTGGATATCATGTGTTACAGATAAGTAGATGCAAATGTTCATCCAGAATTCTGAAAGTGTTTATTCGTAAAGTTAGTATTAGTCATGAAGGAGTGATGTTTATTACTGATGCATCTCTGCTGCAACCTTGGGGTTTAGTCAACAGGGAAAGCTTGATTGTTATATAATTGAATACATTCACACAATCTCATGTGAAGTGTATGGGCCCCTTTTTGTAATATAATGAACTTGACACCAACATTTGATATCCTTGTCTTATTTGTCTGGGCACATTAGTCATTATGCATCTATTTTGTTGGTCGAAACATGACTGAGACAAAACGTGTATCTCAGCATCAACGAGTCTTATTCGTTTCAGCATCAATGAGTAATGTTCTTTTCTAGTAGTGAAGGCACTCATTGTGGTAGTGTAACACAATTCAGCTATGAATGTCTCCAGTAAATCTATGCTTTACGTGAAACTCAAATACCTTTGTTGGAGACTTGCTATTACCAATTACATATTGGGTTTCAAGTGTCTTGAATGTCGTTATTGATTGTTTTCATTCTGTTGCAGGATGATCAGATCTACAACCTGTGCTCACAAGTTTATTAAGCATCAACAATTTCTGTTGTTTCAATTGACACTTTGTGATGTGCCTTTCTGATTTCAATTTTCTGCTTGTGAAGACAACAGTTATGATGCCCTTGTGAACTGTCATCTGCCCTTTGTCTGTCCGTGTTTGTTGAACGTACAATAAATGCAGTCACACATTAAAGGCTTGTCATAAGAGTCCCATACAATCATCATCAAATTGTCATCCCAGCAGACGATCCCGATCTTGCTCACACCTTCAGTATTCCATGCTTTTTTAGCCCACGAAAAGCAAACAGAAGGTATTAGTGTTCCCAGTGCAAAAAGCTGGATGCAATTTTAATGAAGTCACATGTTGCCTCGACTAACAAAATTTGAGCCACAAATATTTGTATGTGTGTATGCAAGGTTGCTGCAAATTGGAGTTACAGAGTCCTCAATGTGTTTCAGTACTTGTATTGTAGATCAAGCCTGTTTTTCAGTGATGTCAGCTTGATAAACTTTAGACATTTTACAGGTGTACAGTCGGTATGAGTGAATTCGTGGGAAAAAGGGGATGTCAAGTCAGCCATGTTTAATGTGAACATGCCTGTAGTATTTGGCCAACGCCATACTCATGCAAGTAGTTGCATTTCTAGTTGTCTCGTTGTACTGGCTGTACCAGTTTAGCTCAGTGTGTTTCTTCTTTGACCATAGTCATACTTGAATTGTCTAGCTAAGAGAGACTTCATTATTTCCGGATTAAATTCTCGTTATGACAATTAAATTGATACTTTGTCAGTTCAAGTCCATGCTTTGAAATGACTAAAGACAAATTTGAAATGACTGTGAATGAATCTGATTTGACACAATGCCAATTGGAAATGGCAACATTGTGATCTTGAACTGACAATGGAAATTCGAACCTACAAAGTACCAATTGATTTGACAATTGGGATTTGAATTTGATCTGGAAATTGTGTAGTTTTTCAGGCGTAATTAAAAACTTTGCTGTTGCTTTCGACCTACCACAGTACAACCCTGATTATCCGGACTTTTCAACAGAAACCAAATTGTCCGGATAATCGAACATTCGGAAAAATGAAATGATGGTGTGATTGACTAGTGCTTTTTGGTTGCTAATATATTCCTCCGGATAATGAAAATCATCAGATAATCAGGGTTGTACTGTACCTCTTCACAGCAACAGAGCTGGCTGATCCAGCAGAGCAGCATTTTGCACCACATTGTGTGTGAACGCAGCCAACCGAATCATATGCTAAATTGAGTGTATGCCGCCTCTCTGGTCTACGGATTGTTTTGTGTGAGTTATCTCTCAGCTACCTCCTCCATTCCTCTTACCAGTCAGTCAAAATTCTAATATGTAGAAATGATTACTACTTTTGGGTTGTTTCTTGTAATGAGAATTATGCGATAGACATATGTGTACACGAATGTTCCATTTGGGATAAAACTTGTGCAGTTAAAGGTCATCTATGTTACGTTTAGTGATCACTGCCACCAGAACAATCAGTTGTGACTGAAATTTGAGATCCCAACTCAACACAATCACTACACATATCCAGGCATCGACATTCAATAGACTCGAAATACTGCAAAACAACAGAGAAGAGCAGACGCTATCGTGAAAGTGATCAGAGTAACGGTACCACTGGCTACATGCATCTATATTGTAAGCAGAGCATTTCTCAGTCATCAATTAGGAATGTGCTGTGTTCCCTCGTAGACTGTATCCACACTAGATCTGCTCTAAAGTAGTTTGCAATAGAACTTGTTTAGAATCTAAACCAGTTACGTTGAGAGCATCCGCACTTAGCTTTCTCGTACTAGACCAAACCATTGTGTCCTATGTTGCAGCAACTCTCCCTTTCCTTCCTCGGACTGCTTGAGGCGAGGCGCTTTCTTTCCAGAATGTATTATAAGAGTGTAAATATGACCAAGAAGAGAGATGCACTTGCACCAGGCATCGCTAGCAGAACGCGAGTTATTATCACGTGATAGGCTTTAGTCAACGTGCGACGTCCGAGCGGAATAACGTGTATGCCATCCGCACCCTCTTGCCACAAGACGCTGCCAATAATGGATTCACTGGCGTCTATCTCAAGGATAAGGGGTCGGTCAAATGTACGGTAGGCCAGGATAGAGGCAAGCGTAAGCTTCCGCTTGAGCGTTCTAAAAGCATCGGGACAGGTCTTGTCCCATGAAAGTTTGCCATTATTTTCTGTCAAGCGCCGCAGTGGCGTGCAAAGCTGAGAAAACCTTTGGATAAACTTCCTATAGTAAGTCGGCAACCCTATAAATCTACGTAACTGTTTCAAACAAGCCGGGACTGGTCAAGTTTTGAGACACTCTACTTTTGTCGGATCTAGTTCGATGCCATCTTGACTGATGACGTGACCTAAATACGAAACACTAGGTTGTAGAATATGGCACTCGGAAAGCTTGAGCTTTAGTCCAGCCTCCCGAAACCGTTGGAACACCTCTTTCAGTCGCTTCGAGTGTTCTTCGAAAGTGTTGCTAAACACAATGGTATCGTCAAGGTTGGTAAGGCAAACTTACCAATGCAAGCCAACCAACTTTGACTCCATCAATCTCTGAAAGGTCGCGGGTCCGTTACACAGCCCGAAAGGCAAAACTTTAAACTCGAATAAATCTGGTGTCGTGATGAATTCCATGTTGTGTCGGTCAGCGGGATCTACTTCGATCTGCCAGTACCCACTAGCTAAATCCAAAGTAGAAAAGTATCGTGAGCCTGCGAGAGCATCTAGACTGTTGTCAATGGGCGGGAGTGGGTACGCATCCATCTGTGTTTCCGCATGCAGTTGACGGTAATCGATGCAAAATCGGATAGATCCATTCCGTTTGCTTAGCGTTCTAGCATTTCCTTTAGGTGTTTCTCACGTCGTGCTGTCTTTGAACTGGCAAGCGCCGTAGTTGCTGGCGAACGAGAGTCGCGTCGTTTGCTTCTATTCCGTGATATATTCGTGAAGTCCGGCCGATGTCCCTTGGGTTAGTTAAAAAATATCCCTGTATTTGCATAATAGTGGCTCCAATTGATTGCGTTGTTCACTTGGTAAATGCTCGATGACAAAACAGGTCAGATAGAGTCCTCTCACTGTCTAATCCCGGGTGAGTTTCTTTGTCACAACAGTTAACTGATGTTTGGTAGTCTCTCTCATCATCTTGGATGGTAACAAAGTGGCCGACGTGCGTGTTTTTGTAGATGGTCTGAGGATCAGTCGTATAATTGGCGAGTCGAATGGGAATGTCCTTGGCAGTTGCGTTAACAAGCGTCCTATCTACTAGAGTCTGGCTACGGTCAACAAATTCCTGGCGAGGCTCTACCATCTCGCAGCACATGTTAGGCGGATGACCCGGTTGCGGTACTATCGCGGCAGGTACCACTATTTCGTGAAATGCTGGGATGACCACAGTCTCCTGTACTGCAACTTGGCATGGCTGTGGCGTCGAAGCAGCTACCAACAGCGGTACGCGAGTCGGTTCAAACTAGAAGCCAGGGTGTGTGTTAAAAATTTGATGTCGAAATCATGTTTGTTTTGTGAAAGTCGACGCCAATGATAAAATCATGGGTGACGTGTCTACATGCTATGGCGGGTTGGTGATATTTCGTGGGTCCTATAGAGACGGTAACCGAAAGCGATCCAAGAGCAACTAGCGGGTGACCGGTCGCTGATATGATGTTGTGCTGCACAGGCTCAAGTTCGCGTCTGAGTTGTTCGTGGAGCGGTTGGCTCATTACCGTTATTACTGCAGACCCCATGTAAATTAGCAGTTGCGTCGAATTGTCTGTAATACCCACTACTCGAGTTAGTGCTGGTGTTTTAGCTGTCCGCGATTTATCTCTGCTTTCCTTATCATGATGCTTGGCCGTTATATTAGAACATGCGTACTGCTGCCGAATAGTATTCACACACACTGCCTGCACGTGACTGAGTTGGCCACTCTTCCAGCAGATCGCTTTACTAAGCCTCAAAGAGCTCCGTCAACTTCGTGCACTAAATCTACTATATTCTCTAAGGCTAGAGTAACTAGTAGAGTCTTTGGCGTGCTGCCGACAAGTCGTGAAGGCCACCAATGACTTAATTCATAGCATCAGCATTGGCCTTCACTAAATTCAATACGTCGGTAAGGTTAAGCGGGTGACTAGCGGTCCTACGAGCGTTTGTTTCTGTGGTGGGCATTGCAGCGTCTTATCTGACGATTTCGATCTGACAGTCCGTCAGTGAATTGATCCCTTGCGATTTGGTCGCGTGTGGGGAGCGTGAGAGACGGATACGCCAGACGTGCCAAGTTCCATCCGGGAACGCGCTAATTCCGCTTTGGATTCCCCATTCCGTAGGCGTCCAACAGGAGGCTCTGTTCGTACTTCATTACATGACTCTCCTAATTTAAGCTTGTAGCCAGCGCCTTCTTCAGTAGCAGATAGTCGACACAAGTGACATCTTCGAGGCTGTCGCAAACTTTTTTCGCGGAGACGAACGATTAGGGAATTTCGTCGGACATCTGAACTCCAACCATTTAATTCGGCGCATAACTCAAAGGTAGTAAATCAGTCCTGGAAACAAGACTCTTGCCACTGTACAGCTCCGCCATATCCGGGTGAGTGGCGGCTCCGCAGTGTGATCTGGCGGTGTGTGATCGGCAAGATCCTCATTCGTAGGCTCGGTCATTGAGACACTCCTGTCACTATTGTAACGGTATAATGCAGTATGTACTTTACAACCACGAGGTAGTCTGAACACTCTTAACAACTGTATTCGCTACGCATGCGTATCTCTACATCACTTAGCGGCAAATTGTCATTTCGCTATAGTAGCATTGCGCAGATAATTTCTTGGAGCAATAGGTAGAAAGTTGTATTACAACCTTGGGCTGCTTTAGACGTAGCTCACTTCACTTGGCCAAACATACAGCGTCTGTATCAAACATTTGATGACCTCTAACCCAAGTAGGTAAGATCACTAAACAATGTGGTCCCGCATACAAGCATACAGGATAGACATTGTCTTGAACTGCAAACGAGCTTAAGTCCAACACCACGTAGCATTGAGATAGACAAATACAATGACTGGAGTAGAGAAAAAGACGCTGCAACCACTAAACACACGCATTGCTATGCAATCTCAAACAGATGTAAAGAACATGATATCAACAGAAATTATAAATGTATTGTTTTGTATTGCTAAGAGATGCCTTTTCAATGGCCATCTCTTATCAAGTGACTAACCCATCGCCTAGCAACAGCAATCAAGAGACTTTTTGGAAAGGTCATACAATGTAAAGCAGCACTGATGTACCGATTGTGTTTGTTGCTCAAGGGAACATTTATATATTAGGAGAAATATCTGAACAATTCACTTCAGGTAATACACTTCTACATATATATGCAATTAACTGTACCAAATAGGTTACGACAGCTCCAAATAACATAATTCAATAACAAACTACCATCTATATCCAAATACACACTTAAACTGACGATGACGCCGCCGCAAATTCAACAGTAACATTTAATGGATTACACATACTGTACTGTTACACTACACTAATGTACGGTTTTTCCAGCTGCCGAAAATCAAAGTCATCTAATAAACAAAGACGTGTTATACTAGCCTAGAGGCTACAAAGATTCAGTTCAAGTAGTTTCCCGTGCAGTAGCCATAATGCCAGTGTGTCGTTTTCTGTGCGTGCGCGCGCGCGCGCGCGCGCGCGCGTGTGTTTGTGTTTTTGGTGTGTGTGTGGTGTGTGTGTGTGTGTGTGTGTGTGTGTGTGTGTGTGTGTGTGTGTGTGTGTGTGTGTGTGTGTGTGTGTGTGTGTGTGTGTGTGTGTGTGTGTGTGTGTGTGTGGTGTTTGTGTGTGTGGCGTGTGTGTGCGTGCGTGCATGTGAGTTTGTGTGTGCGAGTGAGTAGGTTTGTTTCTGTGTGCTTGAAGGTGCCTACGTGCGTGTGTGTTAGAACAGGTGAGAGTTGAACGTGGCCGGAAGACAAGGAACGGGTGAGGAAAGAGAGAGACGAGAAAGACATGGGAGGGAAGAGATAGGGAGAGAAGTAGAGAAGGAGGGAGAAAGCGTGCAGGAACAGGTGGCGGTATACAGGAAGAGAGAAACAAAGTGAAAGGCGGAAAAGGGGAAGGGTGATAGCGAAACAGAGAGAGAAGCTGGGAAGGAAAAAGGATATATGTGCAAATAAGAGATAAAGAGAGGGGAGAGGAGAGGAGGTTAGGGACACAGGAAGGGAGAGACAGAGAGAAGTAAGACAAGAAGGAAGTAGGAAGAGAGGGTGAGAGGGAAGAAGGGATGGAGGGAATGGCTTTGTACCAGACCCTCTCGCGCCGTCGTTCCCGGTTCCCGTATAACACGACAATGCCACTGGCCACGTTGGCGCGAGAGCGTCTTGTACGAGGCTAGGAGGGCAGAGGTAAGGAGAGGGAGATAGGGAAAAGGAAGAGGAGAAGTTATATTTCGCTAACAAATATCCTTGTTTCTGTACCCGCTTGTGATACCTGATTCATCATCAGTGTCCATACAATTGTTGCCAGACGTCATGTAAATTTCGTTCAGCTGCAGAAAATCAAAATCAACTAGAAAACGAAGTATCGTCTGCTCGCAAGCGAGGTACGCATCACAGCTGTTCGCTGTACTGTCTGCAGGCAAAAAGGCCAGAAGAGAAAAGCAAAAGGAGGAAAGACTAAACAGAAATCAAGAGCCAGAGAAAAGAAGATAAGGGATAGGATACAAAATGAGAAATGGTGGGGCGCTGAAACGAAGAACAGCAATACTACCATGATACTAAAACATTATTTCAACATGCATTGTAAAATTTGTGACAGTTAAACGTAGTAGCACCGCATGGAGATTTGACATATTAATTGTCTCACATTGATATCATAATATTATACCTTCATTAGTAATCACTGATGCATTCGATTGACTTTAGATGCTGATAATGGCGCTAGACGGCATGTTTAGAAAACATTCTCTCTCTCTCTCTATTGTTAGAAAATTTGCGTTTGCTCTACTTCATGCCGTCCAAAAGGCTGCCTCCGCATAAAACAGAACTCTCACCAAATACTAAACTTGTTCAAATAGAGATACAATGCCTAGTATCTCCCTGCAGGAAGATTACGTTCCAGCCAGCCAAAGAAGCAGAGAATGGGGCACGAGTTGTTCAAATCATTCCCTGTATGTAGCAGAAAGTATTACTCTTTGTCTTCGTTTGGATGTATCTAGTTTAGGTTTAACCATACCAAGTACTCGTAACGCGCCCAAAATGCAGCGAGACATGATCTATGAACTAATCTAAGAAGAGTCTCCTTTGAGGCTCCGAAGTTGTATTGACACAGTTGATACTTGCGTAATAATTTTGCCGATCCAGTTTGCTTTAGCCAATAAATGAAAACTTGACATCATATGTCTCACAATCCTTACCTTGAAAAGTGCACAAGTATCGGTATTCCTTGCTAACCAGTAATCAGAGTCACGCTCATACCAACTACAGGTACTAAACACGCCCACACCGGTAATTTCAATGCTTTATTTTTTCCTTACAGTAAACGAATGCAGGCAAACGCTTTTGTTATAAAGCGCTACCTTTCATCTGAGATATTGTTGATTTGGTGAGAGCTATACACACCATTCAACATTGTCACGTGCATCAAGACGAGTAACGGCAATGTAGGTACAGCGAGAAGACACGGGCTGTCGACCAGGACATGAGTGCACAAAATACGACGACCTCTATTATCACCCGCACTCAAACTTTAATTTCAGCGACTGCTCGTGTCTTCTCGTTGTACCTACATTGCCGCTACTTGTCGTTCAGCTCGCGACAAATGGGAGCCTGTCCGGGAGCTACGTCAAAGAGTAGCTGAAAAAGGAAGAGTGAAGAACGCAAGTAGATAAGAGAAGGAAGCGTTACTGCGTGAGTGCATAACTGGAAAACAAAATGACGAACTTTACCGTGATAGGTATACATTGGCGGTGTTAGAGTTATAACGAGACTGACATGAACCGGTTGCTTGAGGTTCGGTCAGAAAATGGGGCTAGAGGGAAAGGAGCTACAGTCCTTCGTATAAGAGCAACTTGTCCTAAAGCGCGATGAAAGACAACGAGAACGCGAGTTTAAGAGAGAGCAGATGGAAGCCGAGGAGGCATTGCGAGAACGTGAATATGAGCGAGAACGCGAACGAGAGGAAAAGCGTAGAAAACATGAGTATGATCTGTAGAGGTTAGAGTTAGAGGCCGGCGGTGTATCAGGAGTTCATTAAACATAAATTCACAAATAGGAATATTTTCATTTTGTAAGAATAAATGGAATAAAGAGCAATTCTTACCTTTACTGATATGAGCATGTCCAGATGGGAAGATATATTGAGATATCTCAAGACACTGTGAGAATGCTTCTTCCGCTTCTTCCCAGTAATGAAATTTCATATAAGTGACTCCAATAAAATTACAAGCTACACAAACATGTATATATACAGATATGAGTAATGCTGCTCAACTAATGCTTTCGCAATTGCGTGACGCTCATGCGCAATGCGAAAGGCGACCGCTGACGTAACGTCTATGCTATCTACTACTAGTGGTATATACTCACTGTCCACCATTGCCACTGATGCTGGTGCTTGTTGTGCATGTAGTTCACGTAATGTCAACAGGAAAGGTAGCAATTCAACAAAGTCTTGTTGCTTCCATAAGCAGTTTACTGCCTTATTCAATACTATACCACATTTAGGCAATTGAAATGCGACTTAATTCAATTGTATAATATTTATATACCATCCGCCTTGTCAACGTAAATAAGTGGAATTTGTTCAAGAGTATTCAAACTCTGCTTGTAGAGCTCCGTTGCCTTCCTAAAATCACCCTTTTCTTCGTACAACGATCCGAGGCGTACAAGAGCTTTAACAGCTGTACATAAGAGAACTTTTATAACATACACATTGACAATGAAATATACCGTATATATTACTGCCACTGTAGCTTACGCTGAAAGTATCGAGACAATCAGCGGAGAATGCAGTAACGAAGAGAAACTATGTCATATTCAGTTAAACTACATTAAACGTTTGTATCCTTCTACGTGATTAATTTTGTATCCATCCATACAGGTGGTATGGTTACGAAAAAATTCTTAAAGAATAAAAACAAAGAAAGACTTGCAAATTACTAGTGGTTTATCAATACCATGCACAGTCCCTAAATCGTAAAGCAATTTCATAACCCACGTATACATATGAAGAGTTATCATCTAATAAGATAAGGTTATAGTATTAAGAACTTGTTCTTGACCTAAAACTTAAATCCAAAAATGCCATCTAATTAGTACATTGCCACCAGCAACAGACAACACATATCTGACCCTTTCTCATATCATAATCGTCTGCAGGCAATACGGTTTTGTATATTTCAATTGAATCTGACAAAGCTTTTTCTGCTTCTCCCAGTCGCTGCAACTTCAAACAGCATTCTCCAAATTCCAAGCAAGCTAAGATTTACATTTGAAAAGCAAACGATTAAAGATGCTGCAACAAAATCCCAAGAATTTTTCCACATTATTAATTGTATACAAAGACAAGTAAGAATTAATATTCAGAAAATGCGATTAATGATATATCAGAAGAACAATTATCAAACGTTAACAGTCCAAATACTAAAAGCAAAGTGAAAAAGCTACATGAGTTTCAAATACACTGGAGTAAAGTCTATCGAACTTACCTTGGGCAATTTCTATCGATTTTGGAAACAATTTTTGTGCGACAATATTACAGAGTTGCGACAGCAACGGTGAGCATTCAGTATATCGATTTTGCTTAAATAGACAAGCCTGAAGTCCGAGCAACGCTACAGAAGCGTTACAAAGTTAACCACGAAGATATTGGAGACCACATTTTGATAAATTTGACAAACCTGTAGCACATTGAACGGATTCAGATGAATTTTTTTCAAAAATGAGCAAACTTTGTCTGAACACATTCTCAGCATCTACCAAGTTGCCAGTTTTCAGATAATTAAATCCAAGAGAGCAAAGGCCTACACGTCAAATAACGGCTTCCAACAAATAAATGTACATTGACATCACAATTTATGTACATTGACATAATCTAGGATGAATGTCGTAGCGAAATAATCGATAAAATCCAATAATTTCTTGAAGAAAAGAGGACGACTTCTGTAGCATACCGTTTGAGGCATAATGCTCTTCCAATTTGTGTAATACTGTGCAATCAAAGTGCATTGAGATAGAGTAGATAACCCGTTTAATGTGAAATGTGACTCACCGGTACAAAGATTTAGTAAGGTATCTGGTAGATGTTTCCTAAATGTTTCAACACATTCTTCATATATTTTGATGGCTCCAGCCGCTTCTCCAGCAGACAAATAACAGTCAGCTAGCTGAGAGAGAACTGAAAGCAAATATACAATTCGGAACAAATCGTTATACATTTCAAGTACACTGACGGTATGCGACAATAGGATCGTCACGATCACGGGTTGACCTCGCAACAGACAAAGACTCTTCTGCCATACGGGTGGCTTCGGATATATTTCCTAAGCCAAGGTAACATTGACCCAATTCACCTAGAACTAAATAACATACAATTAATTTAATAAAATTTCATAGTGAAAGGTAGAAGTAGTGTGTGTGTGTGTGTGTGTGTGTGTGTGTGTGTGTGTGTGTGTGTGTTTGTGTGTGTGTGTGTGTGTGTGTGTGTGTGAGAGAGAGAGAGAGAGAGAGACAGAGAGAGAGAGGGAGGGAGGGAGGGAGGGAGGGAGGAAAGGAAGGAGGGAGGAAGGGAGGGAGGAAGGAGGGAAAAGGAGGGAGGGAGGGAGAGAGAGAGAGAGAGAGAGAGAGATGTATATACATACACATACATATATTATAGTAGCCGTCACCCGCCCTGTGCGTGGTAAGAATGGCGGTAGCACCTAGATAGTAGCTATACATAAGCCAAGGAAGCGTAAAGTAAACTTTCGCCAGTCATTACTTATTCTAAATACAAATTTACACACATGTGCACATGCACGCGCACACGCACATGCACACTCTTTCTCTCACATCATGCACACACGCGCGCGCGTCATGCAGCGAAGACGACGCACCGGCTTACTCCGACTAAAGCTGGCGCATGGCTGGGGAGGAGTAGCGTACAGCGGCTGGCGAAAGTACGTCACACCCGCTTTAGTATCAATGGTGTGGCTGATTCTCGGCTAATTAAACAAACAAACTCCGGCGCATCTCATTTCAGACCGCCAAAGTATGGTTAATGGCCGATGGAGGCATTTCAGGCAAAATCAAACTGGACCATTCGTCTCGGACTGCCGCATTTCGCGACGATCAGAGACCGGCGACGTGTTGATCGGCGCGTTACAGACAGACATCCATCTTTCCTGACGGAACCGCTTTATTGTATAGTACAATATAGTATAAGATAGTATAGTATAGTATATATATATATATATATATATATATATATATATATATATATATATATATACATATACATGTAGTTATTTCCGCGCATTTACTTGCATGCAGGTACAAGCGGAGATTAACACACACTTTCTTCTCGGACTCTCGTAACGATAAGAGCATGCCGGCATAGCGCGAACGAGTACCGATAATAGTTCATTGAGCGATGACATAATACAAGTCCCAAGGGACTACCCGTCCAATCGATACCCCATATAGCTAGTATCATTTTTTCATTGCTACGTCTAGTAGAGGGTTGCTACTGAAAATAAGAGACAGATTGGCTAATTGACACATTATGCTTAGAAGAGGCAATACGAGCTGTAATCTTGAGAAATTGAAGTCTAGAAGGTGTCTAAGACCTATAGAGTCTCAAGTACAAGCGGATAAAAAGCTGCCTGCGCCAGACACATTCAAGTGATGTCGTTCTTGCTTCAACATCTCTCCTACGTCAGATGCTGCACCTGGACAACTTGATGCTTGAGTAAGGAAAGACGGTTGTCAGACTTTCGAGTCGATAAGTCAAAGTATGCAAGTAAACTGCGTTCGAAATCAGGATGGTTATATATATGTATATATATATATATATATATATATATATATATATATATAATATTCTTCTTGTATGCAAACTACCTCAAACTGCACCAGACTACCCCAAACTACCCAACCCATTCAGTCTCTAAACATAACTACATTACAGTGACAAGAAAATCCCACAAGTCATCAAAGTCCAGGTTCAGTCTATTGTATAATAGCTTGGCATTATACTGCCAAATTCTCACAAACAACTGTTCCTTCACATTTGAGTATGTCTGAGACGAAGGTATGTTGTTCATTGATGAAGCTTTTGAGGCTATGATCTTCCGCATCTCTAGACTTGAAGGCCAGTGTGTTAAACTTTATAAACTGAACGAATAGAAATGATCTCCTGCTTGAGTAACCACCTTGTCATGCTTTTCATCTTTCTCTATTTCACCGGCTTATATATGTATATATGTATGTATATATATATATATATATATATATATATATATATATATATATATATATATATGATGTGTACAAAAAGTTCAAATTAGCTGTCTATTTGTGTGTTTGCGATATGCGGCCATGTCTTTTGTCCGTTCGCAACCGAAATCGGCAAGCACACTTGGCAAACAAACTGAGAGTTTTGTGTAAAAAATTAAAAAATTGACAATTGGGGTTCCTCTCGATGGGTCGACCACTGCGTAAAATTTGTTAATGGCGTAAACGTTACGCATTCCAGTTTATTCGAAAACATGCCCACACCAGTCCTGTGTACAATATACGTGTTGTCATCCTTTGAAAAGCTTCGAGCAATCCAATAATTATAGTCGATGGAAACAAATCCAACCTACGCGTTTCCTGCACATAAAGCTACACGGGGAGTGTGTTGAATACTACCAAAAAGCGAGCAGAGCAAGATTCGAATTCAGTCAGGACATCCGGGACTTCGCAAAAATGTCTTGACTTGTTCGCTCAGACTGCGTCTTCTGTCAGAATGCTACGGTATCTTGACCGTAGGAAGAAAGCGCCTGGATCTTTCAGCATTTCGCGCTCTTCGGGTTTCCTCGGCTGTCTGTGGTGTTCCTGCTATCGTATTCATCCTGGAAATCTTTTGTCATCCTGTTCGAATGTCGCCTTGTCTTTATTTTCTCCTCTTTCCTGCTGGACAACATGGTCATTCGGGAGTCTGATGTATGCCGCACCTTCACCCTGCTCTTTGAGCACTCAGCGCTCATCGTGTCTATTCGTCTGCCTGTGCTGCTACCACAGTGTCCTCTACACCTAATTTGTTTTCTCATCATCGCACTTTCTACTTCCTTCCCTATAAATCTTTACAAATCATGTATTTCTGTCGTCTTTTGACCAGTAGTGCACTTGTTTGACATATCCAGTAATAATACTTGTCTTTCATGTATGTTTTTTGTTTGCCCCATGTGTGACATTTAGTTATAAAAAAATATATATAATATATATATATATATATATATATATATATATATATATATATATATATATATATATCGGACAGTTTATACGACATGTTCAGGTCTTTATGCTTTCGGTGTAAGAAGGTGCAAAATAAATTCCTAGGAAAGAAACGCCTATATGTAGCTGTCAATGATTAAAATCAAGGCAAAAAGTTACTGTTGGACATTATAGTTACTCATCCCTGTACACTGCATTACATCCGATCGAGCAAAATGATATCATGATATGCTGCATCATCAAAGAGTGATAAAAAAACAAAAAGTATTTGTTAGCAGCAATGGACCTATGACACGTGTTCCGAACTCTTGCATTGGGAGTGTTTAGATATTGGGGTAGAGAGAGCGTGAACACATTGAAGGAGGCTGACAGTCTTGCGCCAGCAGTACTTGACATGTATTGGGTGACTCTTCAAACTATTAGCTTCGTCAACTAGTAGTGTGAATTGAAAAGGAAATGCAGATATGACTCATATTAAGGTTGCAGCAAATATAGAACAGACTGCACTCGCTACCACTGCGATGAACTAATATCGAAGCAAAACATTGCAGTATCGATTTTAAGTAAATTAGTTTCATTCTTGCAGGATAGTGTTGATAAAAAGTAGAGGTTGCATTTGTGTCTAATTAGCGTATGGTAGTTTACATAGTGACTGATGTGATTGCTGTAGCTCATACTCTGTATGTACGTACAAGGCATATTTCAAACTTTCAGAGGGAGGGAGGGAGGAAGGAAGGGAACCGGATTTGAATGGACGGCCAAACGTTTTATTGTTCATACCGTACTTTGGGCCTATCTTGTAGTAGTTGTTCCAGTTGCATTGTTTGTCTCGAATGTAATCTCAATCTTGTAACGTCATATCTTGTCCTATCCCTGATTGCCCAGTCAAAAGATATCTGCAAGGAGCTTGTCGACGAGTGTTTGATCATATCCGGAGAAATCACGACGTTAGTATCATTCCAAACGAGTTTGTTGTTCGTCATTCTTTGGAACCTCGCAGTTTGTACGGTAAGCCGCACGAGTTGTAAATTGACCGGTTCCAATGCTCGTGTGGATGCGTCTTAATGTTATTCAAGCTATGAAGAGATCCATGCCATTGACTAATGAAGTGGAAAGCCCGGATGTATTGCATGACAACACAAACACTGTCCAACGTGACGAGATCCAAATACGACTGATAATGTCCTTGGCGGTGTTACTACCAGCCTTGATCATGAAGAGTATAGCAAAACGAAATCTCCTCAAGCGACAGTAACGGCTTCAAATTTAGTACGCAATGTCAATCAGGACGATGGTATTCCGAGGCCAATAACAAAGAAGCTGTCAATGCGTCGTGTAAATTGAAATCTCCTGCGAAATTAAAAAATTCGATAAAAATAAAGGTAACACGACAAGTACTGGTGAATTCATTTTGAGAGGAGAAGAAGTAGACGATGAACTCAATTCTAAACAAAGCAGCTTGACACTAACAACCAATAATCCATCTCTGCTTGTTGTCAGAGAGTCACAAAGGAATGCTACCAAAGCATGGAGAATTTGGAAATTGTAGATTTTGAATCTATTAGTATGTCAATCATTCAGTCTAATTCACATGTCCATTATAATTTACAAGATTTCTTCAGAGAATGTTGCATGATGTCTTTAGAAAATCTTACCAAGACAGCAACGATCTGATGGCATGGACACTATTTCTCGCCCCAAGATTTCTCTTGCAACCAGTGAAGCGCGGTGGAAGTCTGGAGCAAAGGAATAGGAGCGTCGCTTTTTAAAAAAAAATTAGAAATTTCAATTTTGTGGAGCTGTTTCGATTATCTATGCCTCGTCCTAATAATTATAACCAAGAAAATGCTGAGTCGTCTGATTCTTCCAAGGTTTTATCATCTTGTTTGATCAGATCTATAAAATCAAAAGTGAAGAATGAAGAAATTGCTTGTGAAAGCTATCTACCAGAAAGTTCAGGTTTGGCTAGTACATCTGAAGAAACTTTCCAGCGTTTCCAAGACAAGTATTCAAAACGTAAACTCCAATCTCTACGGTTTAAATGCACCTCAAGACATCTTGTCCTCCAGTTCAAATGTCTTTTTCCAATTTTTTCGGTTCTCAGAGGATGTCCAAATGGTCTAGTTGCGGCTTCAATGGCTACAATCCTGAACATATAAAACAATTGTCAGAGTTTGATTGCACTGCAAATCATCTGTTTTCTTTGTGTAATAGTTACTTAACAGGTTCATACCCGACGTTGTGGCTACACCTCTAGCTGGTGCTAAAATGATTGCTTTGCAAAAAAATATGAATGATGTTCGACCAATTGCTGTTGGCGATTGCTTTCGTCGTCCGACTGCCAAAATTGCATGTCATGAGCTCAAGCAAAAGATATCTTCTTTTTTTTCTCCAAGTCAGTATGAAGTTGCAATGCCTGGTGGAGCCCAGCTGATGGTTCCGCTCATTCAGGCTTGTCTTGAAAATAATCGGGATTAGGTTGTCATGAATCAAGATGACAAGATGCATTTAATACCATTGATAAATATGCATTTTGTCTGAAGTGGCATAGGTATTTCCGGAGTTGTATCCATTTGTCAAATAGTGTTATCACTCCTGCAAGGGTCGCTGCTCAAATCGGATGTCAAAAAATTGTATACTTTCTGAAGAAGGTTTTGTAGCAAAGTGATCCCCTAGGGCTATCGCTATTTGTCTTAGTTCTCCAACTAAAGCTGATTCATGCGGCTAAAGAACAGAAGGCAGTATTTTCACCTAACTATCTTGACGACAGCGTAATTCTTGTGTCAAAAAAAAGAAGTAATCAAGTGTTATAATAACTTGAAAGACAAATTTTCTAGTATTGAATTAGAATTACGAGATAATAAGTGTCAAGGATTCTCGCCGATGGGTATCAAAGAATGGTCTTTGATTATTCCCTTTTCAAAGATAGTCTGGTAGTTTTAGAATGTGCAATTGGATCTTTGTCTCCTCTTTTGTCAAAAATAACTGCTTGAAGCAAGTCATCAGCCAACGTCTTCTTGTCAAATCTTTGGAATATAAATGATGCATAAATGGCTACGTCTATTCTTTGATCCTGTGAGATACCAAAAAATATAAAAAATGCTTTGATCCTTTCCTTCAATGACTGTACCATCACAAATACGTTTAACTCTATAATTGGGTGCAAGTTATCTGGACTACGAAAACAACAGCTCTCCCTTCGCATAAGTCAAAGTGAACTGGACTTACTCAGTCATCCTCTATAGCTGCACCCACCTATTTGGAAGCATAAGCAAACAATATCTCTCATATTCCTTTACAAGAAAGACAACTGGCCAATATCAGCAATTGGTTTCAACATGTCGATGACTGTTTAGACACCGCTGAAAATGGGTGTGTATCTAATCATCTGTACAATACCTTATGTGATTTACATCAGACATGTGAATCAAACAAACAGCACATTCCTGATCTGCAACACCTGCCAGAACATCCAAAAAAGGTTGCAATCTAAACTGTTTTCCAAAATCAGAAATTCTGCATTTGAAAAACTTTTCAGTGAATGCAATTCCTCCAAAGACAAATTAAGAGTCATCAGCTGTAGAGGTTCCATTGCAGGTTGCTAGTTAGACGCCATCCCAAGTTCGCAGACATACCCTTTGTCAATTGCAGACTTTTGTATTACATCACTTTGCGACTTGGTGCCGCTCTACCAGCCCTTACAACTTTAAACAGTTCTGTTCAAAATGCAAAGAAACAATACACGACACAGAATATCATGTTCTCATTTGCAAGTGGGGAGAAGGCGCTATTTATCGTTATGACAGTATCACAAACAGTGTTTTCAAATGCTATCTTCAGTTGGGTTTCGATGCCGAAGAGAATTCACAAACCAGTTTGAAGGAAGGCAAAGACAGGGCAAAGTATATTATGATTATGTTGAGGGAAAGAAGCTCTTGTTAGACATCACAAATGCTCATCCATTTGCCAAACAATATATTAAAAAAGGTTTCATGAATGCATGCAAGTTGCGCAGCAGCAGAACGAAAGAAGGCAAAGAATATAAAATACTAGCAAAAATCTTTAGATTTCACCTATCTCTTTCGTCCATTTACTATAGAGGTGTTGGATCGTTGCGGTAAGGATGCTGAGTCAACACTTACAACGCATCAAAAATGGCTCCAAATCCAAATAAGGGAAGAAGGAAGGGAGAGAAGGAAGGAGAGTAGGAGGCAGAGAGGGATGGAGGAAGGAAGAGAGAGAGGAAGGGAGATAGAAAGTGAAGAAAGACCGTAATTAGCTAATGACATTTTTAAACATGTTTGCAGCTCACCTCGAGCAACGTCAACATGATCGGCAGGTAGCGTCTGTCTCATAGTAGCCAGCACTTGTTCTAAAAGCTCCCGAGCTCCATTACAATCATTAACAGATAGTAGACAGACAGCACAATTAAATTTGACTAAATATATAGGAACACTACAACAATGCATATTGCTTCGATGCAAGACATTGATGTCACTTACTGATTGTAATAATGAGATCCGATCCTTCAACAAACTGCGCTTTATGAAGTGCTCGTTGGTACATATCATAGGCACGATCAAACTGAACAGCTGTCATATATACATTGGCCAACTGGTTCATTACTGTAGTTCAAAGATCAGTCACTTATTTAACTTAAAGATTTCTCGTCTTTATATAACTAACCTTCTATGGCATGCCTTGAATAAAATTGTGGGGAATTGGGCGAAGTATAAATATCAAGGAGACGTAAATAGAGACGTTCAGATTCAGCAAGATGACATAACTGTAAGTGCGAATTAGCCATTTCTACATAAACTGAAAGCAAAACACAAAGTTAGGTCACTAGAAGAGTACGAATTGCACTACAACAATTATTTAATTCAAGATCAATGTTAGTTGTGCAAGAAACAAGCAACATCAAATATAAGCATGATTGGTTTAACAACACAAATGTATATACGTTTACCCAACAACATCATTCGGAACAGATCTAAGACGCAACCATGAAGAATATTGACTTTGAAGCTATGTTAAGTTAAAAGAAGTGACACTTACTTGTGTTGCGCATTTCAAATTATATCTTATGATTTATGCATAATTTTGCAAGATATAGCTCCGGTCTAACTAACTCGTTAGTTGGTATACGTTAATAGGCGATCTAATAAAAAATTAAAAAAATTGATTAATGTTGTGGGACAACGTAGCCCTACAATTATATTCATTTAAATATTTTTCTACCTGTACGGTGTAATGAAACCGGCAGGTACCATATCTTTAACAATGGGCTTTGAAAACTAGGTTTTAAAATTTTCGTAAGTTATTGAGCAAAGTACTGCAAAGACATCAGGTCTGGCGGCTAAGTTTAGATGTGTGACTGTGTCTGTCACGTTCAAGAATGTGTCACGGCCTTAATGCGGATTAATCACCAATTTGTGTAAAAGTGTAATTGATGCATGCGATTGCCAGGTCCATGGACGACTACTAATTTACGGGACTTTGTGATCGCGTAATACTAGGATCGCTTTCAACGATTTGCAACTAGAGCAAAACAAAGCCTAATTTCGCAATTTTCTGCGATAATCTTATCGTGATTTCAGAACAGTCACAACTGTGGAAGCGTTAGTCTAAACATTGTTTCGATTATTAGTATGAAGAAGCATTAAATTGCTATGGCTGTTATCTAAGAAAAACGAAACTGCTTTCCAAGCAAGAAACGACACGAACCTGTATAAACGCTGGTGTTCAGTGCGCTGGTAACTAAAAAGAAGAGTGTGAGAAGGAACTGGCCTGGTTATACAGAGCCGTAGCAAACAAATAGATAGTGATCCGGCCTATCGCATATTACGTCCTCTAACAAGCTTGTTGTACCGTAGCCTAGTATTTCAGTTTCCACGAAAGCTGAAAAAATTGGTCTGGAAGTTTAAGAGTACCTAGACCTAAAGCAGAAAGTTTCAAAATGTGAAGATAGCATGTATTGATGAATAACTTAACCAGCTATATAATTTTCTTATCTGAAATGGAATTAGATAAAATAGGCTAATGGTGGAAGTTAACTCTAGCAAAAAGGGTCCGCAGCCTGACTAGTTCCTGCTGATCACATTGAACAGCATGTGAGAAAGTATGCAAAGAGATCATCATATCCACTGGCACACTGGCACGTGAATTAGGAAAGCAGTAACAATGAACGCATGCGCAGCTGTCCATTGGCTGTCCGTTGGTCCGTTTTCCGTGTAATAAGGTATTAGTGTAATCCTAGCGCGGAAAGGTTCAGTCGCCACCGGTTAATAATCAAAAGACAATTTAAGCTATGTAACATCCTGTGTGTATAAGAAATTACCGTCTAAATAGAAAGAATTCTTCCACACATGACCGTTAAAGACAATGTTCATCACGTCAATTGCTTTCAAGTAATAGCTCAGAGACTCAGACGCATTATGCTTCAGAATGTTGCATGATAAACCCATTTGATAGAGAGCTAGAAGACAACAATTCCATAAAATTCTGCTTTTACCTTTTCTGGCAATAAGTTACATTACCATTCGTGTAAAAAGTAACTTTGGAACATGGGATTTCTTCAACTCCCTTCAAACGACATTCATTGTGTAAATACATCCCAATTGGTTCGAGAATCTTTAGTTGTCTTTCACACAATCGAAAGCCAGTATTAACGTGACGATTGCAAATGCTGGTATCACAAGCTCTCTGAACAACATCCCAACACACATCATAGTCACATTGGGTCGTAAGAATCCTTTCAGCGACACTGTAAAGATGAGGAACCATTTCCACAAACTTGCTGTCTTTCAATTGAAGTTTAGTGTTACGTAATCCTTTTGGCAAAATTTGCTGCAAATGCTCAGCCAAGCAAGTGAGTTTAGCGTGTAGAATATGAGGCTTTTTGCGGAGACGCTGCCATACTGTTGACTGTACTAGAGCATGAACATCACATCTGTAGTTATCATCCGTTTCAACTGTCGTAATAAGAGCATGAGATAACAACTCTGTTAGACTCTTACTAAACCTACGAAGTGCTTGTCTGTCTCTATTTGAAAAGGTCAGTAACTGGAGAAAGTCACCTGGTATGTTTCTGGATGACATTAAAGATGCGAACTCCAACACACTCAAGGCATCATCACTCACAGATTCAATATCAAATTGCCACGTCAGATAGACATGGTTTGCGTTCTTCATCCAGAATTGTGCAAAAAGCAAAGTTCTTTGGTCGATAGGATTGTCAGCAATGCGACATATCAGTTCATGATCAAGTGTTTCAAGCTGCCCAGGATGATTTACACAGATAGCAGCTAAAGGGGCCCTCAAATGACTAATGTGAAAATATTGCAAAAGTTTATCAATGTTTAAAGCTGTTGCTATCATCTCCTCCTCTTCTCTCTTCAAAAGGTGATAATAGTTACGACATGACATGTTTGCTTGTCGTATAAATGTGCCAATATGTGCAATGGCTAACGGCAATCCTTGGATCAATGGACAGGTTACTAATCTTCTTGCATAGTGCAACTCATCTTCATCAACTGGATGTGATCTGTTAGCCCAACCAAATAATGCCGTCAAAGCATTGTCGCCTAACAGATATTCAACTGTAATGACATGGTCAGCTTTTTGCGACAATTTGTTATCAGTACAACAGCGAGTAGTCACCAAAATGTGAACATTTGAGAATTCATGCGGCAAAACTCGTAACAATAGATCAACGTCTTCTACATTATCATACAATAAAAGAACCTTTGACTTGTGACCAATGTGATGCAGAAAGATTTTGTTCATTTCATCAAGAGTACCACTGAACTGTTGAGCTAGCAGTTCACACAACTATAACAACAGCAAAGTAAAATCAGCATAGAGTCCGCAAAAGAACAGAAAGTAACCATTTTCCCGTATTTTCGGAAAGTAAGGGCACGACGTCGGGTGGCCGACCCTCTTTCTGGTGCCGAAAACCTCCAGATTAGTTCTTTTGGCGTAATTCCTAAGCCACACCATCCGGGAAAATGGCGACTAATTTTGGACGACATTTCTTCGTCAGGAGGTAGCAGTGTCAATGATGGCAGAGATCCATAACTTTGCTCTCTTTCACATTTACGCTTAGATGACGAGGTAAAAAGAGTTTTGTATCTCAGGTCCAGGCGCTGCTGGGAAAAATAGACACTCAAAGTGCGTATCGCATCATTCCAGTGCATCCAGACGATCGTAGCCTTCCCGGTATGAGATGGCAGAGTAGGTTTGCATAGATACTGCTCTCCCATTCCCACTACGCTGCGCACTATAAAGTTTTCCGGGCGTCGCCAATACGCTATTATGGATAATGTACAATAATGGTGTAACCTTCGGCGTTCACTACTTACACGACTTCCTTTTCTGTGAGGTTCCCGAGTCAGACGAATGCGCAGAAAACTTAGCAATGGCACTAGAGATATGTAGCAAGCTTGTGTTAGTGGCTTGTCACAAGCTTAAGGGACCAACGACATCGATAACGTTACATTGGGCATTGTGATACCGACAGGGTTCAGCTTCGCGTCCCTTCGGAGAAAAAGGACCGCTTACGGGAGTCTTTGGCAGTATGTGCTGATCGTAGTTTGGCAGTTGAATCTGCCTCGGCGGCGCGAGGGCGAGCCGCGCCTCCCGAACAAGGAATGACCGCGAGCTTGCGCACAATTTCCCGCAGGTCTTGTGCAGTCCTCCTCCGCATAGTTTCCGTTGGCGACTCGAGCAGTGTGTTTTCTCCCATCCTTCCTCCTCTCCGTAAGGGTCACATAATTTCTACGTAAAAAACCGGAAACGGAGTCTGGTCTGTAGAGACCTGCCTCCTCAAGCATCAAGGTGAGAAATATATGGACTTTTATAAGAACAAGTAAGGAGTCAAATGATGCTCGTCCAATCAAGGTATGGAGTCAAATGCTCCTTATAGAGCAAGATTTATAGAGTATCAAACAAACAACATTACAGCAAAGTATCGATTTTAAACTCACGTTTTCTCTAATTGACGTTTCCAGCATTGCCCAGGTTTCGGCATTGTGAAAGAATACTCCGTCGCTGTACACATCTCTGAACATGACAGCAAAACGAGCAGCAAGAGATGATTTGCCAATACCTCCAAGACCGCGGATCACCTACAACAATACACAGATTGTATTACAAGAGACGCTTACTGCAGTAATGATCGTATCACCAGCAGACAGAATTTAATTTCAGCTGATACAGTAGAAAAGCGAATGTCGTTTTCAAACAATTTTTTCCTCATTTCACTCAGTTCATACTCACGACCATAGAATCGCTTGTCATCACAAAGTTTTTGAGGAAAAATGAAGTCTGAAAGTGAGCAACAAAAACCAGTCAAATACATGATTGTAGGTTGTTGCTTTCACTTACGTCGTTTTTCCTGTCTAGCACTTTCTCCTCCTCTCTTTAACTCTGTGACTTTAGATTTCACGTCAACCAAATTACATCTTCTTCCACGTGCGCAATACCAATCATGTAGCATCTTGAATGCTTTTTCTCTTGTTGTAGGAATGTCTCTTTCAATACAATCCATTTGCTCTGAAGTTACTCCAAGAAGTTGCCCCAATTCTCGCCATTTTGTTCCCACTGCCACAGACAGATCAAAAAGTTCATCTTCAGCAGACACTATACCAACAACATAAAACGTCAAATGTTAATAATCCTACATGTATTAGTAAAGCCAATTAACTTTATTGCTACTACCGTTTTCACTAGGTCTAAGTTCTAAAGCAACTCTTTCCACCAATTCTTCTCCAAAAACGTCTTCTGCATGCAGTCGACATCCAGCATCCAGCAAAGACTCACACAGAAGCCTGATGGTCGCTCGCTTGCCGTGCGTTTTACGCCAGTTTTCCAACATGACAGCTGACTGATCAGTCAAATTAAGTGAATACGTATGTTCAATGCGAGCAACATCGCAAGATTGAAGGGCATGGGGACGAAGGTAGCGAGCTACAATTTTCCATTTTGGTTCAATTCTTTCAGACACATGTCTCAATTGAATATTGCTCGGACATGCATCAAGATCTGCAGCAACAGAAAAAAGCAACTTATAGACCAGAAAGCCACCAAATCCGAATTCATGACAAACCTGCTAAACAATGCGCAATCTGTCCCTCGTCGCTAATACTATAATAATAAAAAAACATCAGCAAAGCCTTGTGCAAATTGATGATAAACAGCTGTTAACCAAATCAGTCACATAGACATTGAAAGCTTGAGTTTTTCTTAAAAGTAATTAACAGGCTAGATGTGTTTCTCAAATTCTAAACATTTTTATAAAGTTTGCAAAAGTAGGCACCCAATGATTGTGACGCATTCACCGTACAAACGCCAGGACAGCTATATAATTTTGCTTTAGGAAATCTCTGTTGTACTATAAATATTAGCGTTGAAAACAATAGGATCAATCAACAATCTATAAACTAAATTAATAAAAAGTGTGAGTGTCTATACATACAAAATTGAGATAGAATCTTACTCGCATGTTTCACTAGCACTTTGGTCTTCAAAGTAGTCATCTAAACACAGAATGTACCACATATACCATTAGAAATCTGTCTTTCCTTAACTCTAAAATGTCATCACCGTAAGAATGTCGTTTAGGTATGTTGCTAGTTGATTTCCAAGTTGTGTTTTCCAACTGTTCAAACGTATGTCTAAAAGTATCGATATCTCGTTTCATCAGTTCACAATCTTTTGTTGTCATAATTTTATGTTTCAGTGAAATTTTCCTTCTAGATAAGCGACTCATTGCTGATGTAACAAGGTAACATCGTTGCAATTGTGAATGTTCGAATTTAGCCTTCACGTATCTACTGAACCTACATTTTTTCAAAACTGTAGTGGATTGAAATGGATGATCTGTTTGTGGTAAATGTTGAGCACCACTTCCTTTCTTGTCTAAGCTGGTAAAAATTTCTAATTCCTTCATACTTCTTAACAAACCGTTGATGTTAAGTCTTATTTCTTCTTGGTCCTTCATGCTCACGACCTCGTCTGTTAACATCGACAGATTCTTGCCGACCAAGATTGATAAAGTTATAATAATTGCAGAACAGTTTGCCAGCTGTTGTCGTGCAGCCATCCTTTCCTTACAGTTTTGATCAATTACATGGCTTGCAGATTCAGGCAACATTCTAGCCGATTCAGGCAACATTCTAGCAACTTTCTTTAGCATTAGAGAACAACCTATAATCAAACGGCACTTACATGCAAACAAATTCTATCTTACAATACAGAAACATGTTAAGCAATATTCCGGGCAAATAATGAGCTCAGCTGTCCAATACGTTCATATAGTGAAATTATGGTAAACAAAGTAAATTGGAAATCAACAGCAAGGTATCTAAAACACTGGTATCATCAAGGTATCTTCCCAAGTCAAGCCATGCCGTTTTCATATAGCAGGGTGTAGGAAGTGCAAGAAACGAGGCCATACCACAAGATTGTGCCGAAGTCAGCCAAATCAACAACAAGAAACAATAGCAGTCCACAAAATAAGCCAAGTAGCAGATTTCCAGGAATCAGACAAAATGATAGAGACAGCAATGAATGCGGTACACTTAGTGGAGTGTGGCAATGAAGTGAAGCCACTCAAGGTAAAGATTACGATAAATCAACAGAAAGTGGAGATGTTGATAGACACTTGGGAAGCGGTAACAGTTGTAAATAAAGCTAATTGCAAGAAATTATGGTATAAATGGAAGGCCAAAGAATTACGTAGCCAACAATGACAGTTACGACATATTGAGGAGAATCACTAACATTGGTTAGTGAAACAGATGTGAAAGTGAGTTATGTACAGCAGATGGCTTCCATGCCATTACTCATTGTCAAAGGCAACGGTCTTAATTCGTTTGGTAGAAACTAGATGCAAGCCATCAAACTGAAATGGCAAGAGATAATTTACCTCCATACCATTGTTAGAACATCAGGAGTAAGGAGGAATTCTCCAGAAAAACATTATCAGCAAATACCAGAAACTATACAAGGAGGAGATGGTACTACTGGAGTGAGCAACAGCATCGATAGCAACAGCATCGATAGCAGTGACATTGGATTCTGCACGTCAGTTTTCAAGCATAGGCCCGTACCATCTGCTTACAAAGAGCTAATCAAACTAAAAATAGTTAAGACGGTGGGATCAAAAAATATAAGAGCAGTTCGATTATGCGATAGGGCTGCTCCGGTAGTACCGGTTATAAAAAGGACGGTTCAATCACTATATGTGGTGATTTTAGGTTGACGGTTAACAAGACTGCTCATTGCGAGAAATACCAATTACCCAAGACCAATGATGTATTTGTCTCTCTAGCTGGAGGTCAAGTCATCACAAAGTTAGCTCTGAGCCAAGCTTAACAGCAGGTGGAGCTTGATGAGACATCACCGAAGTACGTAGTCATAAATACTCTCTTTGGGTTGTTCAAGTATGAAAGCCTGCCGTTTGGGCTAGCCTCGGGTCAGGGAAATTTTCAAAGAGTAATGGACATCGTCCTTTAGGATATTTCCATGACAGTGGTCTATCTGGACGATGTTCTAGTGACCGGACGTTGTCTTGAGGAACACTTGTAGAGCCTAGAAATGGTCTTACAACGCCTAGCTAATGGGGGATTGCGTTTAAAGCTGGCAAATGCTCGTTATTTTAGAATGAAATCAGTTACCTAGCCCATACGATCAATAGCCAGGGCTATCACCAGACAAGAAAAAGTGATGACTATTCAAGCTCCACTTGAACCGAAAAATGTTACGAATTTCAATCCTCCTTCTGTATGATTAATTACTATAGCCGGTCTTTACCAAAACGTTCTTCAAGGCTGGCTCGCTTGTATCAACTGTTGCGCCAGAACGTACGTTGGCAGTGGAAAGATGAGCATAGGGAAGCGTTCAGACGAGCAAAAAAAGGCTCTTTAGTCTAGTCAGGTGATGATAAATTTTGACCCCAGGCAGGAAATCGTCTTAGCCTGTGATGCCTCCCAGTACGGGGTAGGAGGCGTACTTTCACACCAACTAGGCGACGGTACAGAGCGATCAATCGCTTTCGCATCCAGAAGCTTGGCTGACGCAGAGAGGAGATATGCGCAAATAGACCACGTAGCGCTCGCCTTGCTGTTGGGAGTGAAGTAGTTCCACCAATACTTGAGTGGAAGAGCATATACAATAATTCTTCAGACCATAAGTAGTTGGTATCGCTGTTAGGAGAGAATAAGATTGTGCCTTTGATGGCATCAGGTCGCATGCAGCATTGAGCAATAATGTTGTCTGGCTATCAATACAAACTACGTTATCGACCAGGGACGTCAAATGCCAACGCCAATGAGCTGTGAGGCTTATCTTTGCCTGTTAAACCGGAAGTGACCGACGAACCCAGTAAATCGGTGCTATCATTAAACTTCTTGGAAATGACCCCTTCCAGACAGATAACAACTGTAGAGGTTGGGCAATTTACAGACAGTGATGGGCAACTGGCAACTGTCCGGCACTATGTGTTGAGTAGATGGCCAAGTAAAGTAGACTCCGAGCTCTGGCCTTACTGTAATTGCCGGCAAGAGATACGTGTCTTGAGTGGTTGTGTACTGTGGAGACACGGGTCATTATACCCCCGAAGGCGTGGCTAATGGTTTTGAAGAAATTACATGCGGCTCACCCGGGGGTATCTAGAATGAAGAGCCTAGCACGAAGTTACATTTAGTAGCCGGGATTGGATGCTTATATAGAGAAGAGAGCAGAGTCTTGCAGTACATGTCAAAAGCATCAGCGATCACCACCAAAAGCGTCTCTTCACCCTTGGGGCACAGCCAGAACGTGCGTTGTAGAGATTACATATCGACTTTGCTTGGCCATTCTTGGAGCGGTGGTTCTTAATACTATCAGATGCGTACTCCAAATGGTTGCAAGTAAAACAACAGAGTTCCATCGCAACTGGACCAACTGTTCGGGTTCTACAGCATATCTTTGCAACCCACGGACTACCTGAAATCATTGTCAGTGATAATCGCTCGGCCATTAAGAGCCAAAAATTTGGTAACTCTATAAGACCAAGAAAATGGTGCATATTACAAACGGCACCCAATTGTGCATTCTCTAGCGAGCTGGGCGAGAGGGCAGTTAAAACCTTTACGGCAGCCATAAACCGAATGAAAAACGACCAAGGACCACTGAAAACGAAGCTGAATAAATTCTATTCGGTACAGCATCACAGCACACGCAACACAGGGGAGGCGCCAGCTGTGTCCTGATGGGACGGAGACAAGGTTGTTTAGGCTTACTACATCTAGATTTTTCGAGAAAAGCAAGGGGAGCGCAATAACAGCAAAGGAAGGATAATGACATGTCTTGCATTTACAGGAATCTGGAGGCGGAGTAAACAGTGTTTGTGCGTAACTTTGGCAGGGACAAGGGTGGGTTAGTAGGTGAGGTTGAAAGTCGAACGGGACCATTATCTTCAGGGTGAGGTTGGAGGACAGACGGTTAGTCAAGCGACTCATAGATCACGTTCGAAATAGACAATCATTCACGGACAGTAGACAAAGAATGATGAAGGACATTCCCAACGTTGGGGTAGATCAGCAGCAAGGAGAAGACAGCACAAGGTCGCCAGCAGAAAAGCAAGACCTAAAACAAACGCTTCAGATGTCATCGTACAGCAGCCAACAAGCAGGGAGAGAGGCTGAAAGCATCAGCAACGAGAGCTGTAGACGTACCGCCTGTCCTCTGGCGGTCCACACGGGTTTCGAGACCATCGGAAAGAGTGGATTTGCAGTGTAGTAATGCGGGAACTTAGACAGTTTAGAGGGAAGAGTTGTAATACAGTGCTAGAGACTGAGTTTGTTTGGAGGGCTTCGTTTTGTGTTGTTAAATTAGAGTGCTAAACACTACAGCCATACTACCGTACAAAAAGACTTGAGTGATACGAAAAGCACGCGAAAACGGGGGTCACCGGACATAATCTCGTGGCATAAAGTGCCTTCATTCTACAGCCGAACCAACGCCGTATGTGTGCTTTTAGCCGTCGATTGAAGGTGAGTCAGTGATGTAAAAGCACATTTTCCTTTTGCCTACACAAATACCAAATGTTTAGAGAAAGCGGTAAAACGAAACCTACACATAATGGACGTTACTTTGAAAAAATTCTCGTATGATTTTGCTGTTTGCGATATTATAATGCTAAGCTAGCAAGTTTGCTTTGACACAGCGTCAAACTTTCCAATTTGAAGAAGAAACGATTAGCTAATGCGTATGCGTCAATCGGTGAAGTGCTTCTTTAAGTTTAGAAGACAATATATATGAAGTATCCAAGATAATACATCAAGGTCTTAATCAATATCCTGTTAATAAGAAAGTCATGTCACAATCGATTTTTGATGTAGCAGATTGATCGGATCGTCCATGTAGCAGGTGATTTCATGTGTGATAATGAAATTCTTCTCACTCAACGGTGGTGTAGAAGATGTTCACGAGGGGAGAAGTCTACTGTGGATGTCGCTTGTAAGACCGCAAACAGATTTGCAGAAGTCAATTGCAAACAACATTGCAGTTCCTACAATAGGCGAGGGGGGCTTCAGCCACTTACTCTCCCCGGTTTCTATGCCGGTGGTCATGGATTTCAACTCTTTGGAACATGGCTGGTGTACTTAATTTGACCGGGCAAGAAAACGGCAAATCAGTTTTAGGTCTAAATAGATTCCATTACGACCTACCTTTCATGTGTTGTTGTTGTTGTTCTTCTTGTCTATTGCAAACAAAAGCAGACTGGCTAGTCAACATCTGTAGTTCACTAGCCAAATGACTTAATGTTTCAGTTGTTTTGAGCATCTTCCTGCGTTCCTCCTGTTTGTCTGTTACTATAATCTGCTTCTCAGGAACAGAGTTTGCTGCAGCCGCCAATTTCATACACAATCCCAACTCCCCCTTGTCATCATCAACAACAATATCAGCGACTTTGCCGCGACTGACTAGAGCAACTGCTTGAGTGCAAAAAGGATTTCCATGTAGCACATTGCTGATTGCTAAGAAATAAAAGTAACCTTAGTACATATGCAATTGAGGCGGCAGAGTGATTCACTAAATATGCTCGTACAAGAAACAATATCCTCAGAAAGACATACGCTGTCTCTGTTACGTACTTGTGTAATTTAAGATCAATCATCAATAAAACTGTGCAATGTAAGATACAAAACAAATCAAAGTTATTCTGTAAAATAATCAGTTATGCTAGAGTCCTTGCTGTTTCCACTAACTATTACATTAAACTTGATATGTCTACAACATTGATGCACTTAAAGGGGAACTCCCATGAAAATAGAAGTAACGTTCTCATGATAGTACTAAGTGACCTGATTCTATTGGTACCTTTCTTTCTTAATAGAACTCTTTCTGAACGGAGAAATTGAGCTTCCAACGTGGGGGCGTAACCCTATGGTAGTCGCCATTTTGAGATGATGACGTACGAATATCTTACCGATTGCGCATGTGTTGCCATCAGAGTATATGGCGTAGCTTCCGTACAGTTTTGAGCCCGAATGTGATGACGCTGAGAGCAGTTCGAGTTCGGGAAACTCTCATGAAATTGATTCGGACACAGGGGACGGAATCCTCGAGCGCTTGGTCAACTCAGACTGGTGCACATGCGGTCAGTGTGTCGTCATGCCCACTGCCTTTGCTGCCAAGAGTTTGACGCGCTAAGTTAGAGACTCTGTGGTTTACGGTGTGTGGTAGAACACGCAACTTTTGAGCTTGTCTGCCTCAACGACGACGTTCTGCACACTGCTGTGTCCGCAGTGGTAGATGTCACTGAAGATTCCTTCACAGAACCTCTGAATCACAGGTTTCTTGACACAAGTGCGTACGTTATTGCCATTTGTTTATTTTCTTTCACTTTACAGGCTTTTGAGGTCGACAGCATACAGGCAGTTCACACATTGGGCTCCTAGGAAACTGGGCAGGCGTGCTAGAATGGTCATACCGTCATGTGTAGTTTTGCTATTAGAAGACCTTTCTCAGAAGAAGGCGAAGTGTACGTGGGGTTTAGGGAACATCAAGATTAGATATGATTTTGACAATAATGCTTGTAACTACCTAATTCTAAGAATCTGTCAACTAATGTCCCATCTTATACATGCTATAGCGTTTGTATGTCATAGTTGTATGTTCTATGTAAATCTTGTTTTACGAGCACTAACAACAGTTTCCTTGAGTGGTCTTTCACAGGTGGCAATGTTGGCTGGTAAAATCACTGGAGGTTGTCTGGCTTTGTGTTTTCGAAGAGGTTGTTGATTCAGCTGCCGTTTATTTAGAACTGCTTTAAGGATTCCTTGCAGATAGCCATAGCTCTTTGATTCAGTGATGGGTTTTGCAACCCAGATCTTGGTAGGTTTGGGAAAAACCACCTTGTATCTCACTTCTCCGCCTAGTCAACCTTGTAGGCGTATGGCCTGAGGTAATAGTAAATGACATTACCACGCATCGCAGACGGCTCACACCCAAGGACGTTCTTAGTGAGCATCCAAGATACTGTGTTATTAGATGCTACATTCTTTCAAATTCTGACTGACCCTCGATATATCCTCGCTACACAGAGCAACATACGGGAGTAAGATATTGCTACGTCATCATTTCAAAATGGCGACTGCCATAAGGTTACGCCCCCATGTTCGAAGCTCAATTTCTCCGTTCAGAAAGAGTTGTATTAAGAAAGAAAGGTACCAATAGAGTCAGGGCACTTAGTACTATCATGAGAACGTTACTTGTAATTTCGTGGGAGTTCCCCTTTAAGTTAAGAGTATCACTTAGAGCATTAATATGATTATTTGAATTAGTTATAAACAATCTATTAAAAATTCAATCAATCAAAGAAATCAAATGTCATTTTATTAGCCTGCCCAACAACAACACAACTTCTTCGTCCTAAGCCTCCCATTACGTGTGAGCACTCACTTTCATGCAGTCAGTGTGACAAAAGCTTACCTTTGTTACATGTCTCAAGATGCAGCAAAAATTCTATATCTGCACTCTGCCTTATGAGATTTTTCATCTCTATGAAGTTTTGGCTAAACGTTTCAGCTTCTACCATAAAGTCTTGTGCTTGTCTTTGTGCTGGAGGCAGCTGCATTTGTCTCATCATCTGACTGATGCCAGTTAGTAAACGTCTACCGACTTTCAGTTGTTTTTCACTTACATACTTTCTATACCTCTTCATACTAAACTTTTCAGACTTCAATCTAAACCAAACTCAAAATACAAATATTGTACATCACTGATACTAATTTTAAAATGTTTCACTGAGATTGATAAAAATTTATGAATACATAATTACAGATATCTCTATACATACTGTATACGTATACCTACAGCTATTTCCACGCTCAAGGCTATCTCTAGTTAATGTGTAGTATTCCTGGAATGTGACTTCAACCATAACAATGCCTCAATCTGAACGACCAGCTTAGTGTCTCCACCTACTTGACAAACATATCGATCCCCACTTACAAATATCTTTATAATATAGGAGGCACGTACAAGTGGCGTATAAGTGCTTACCACATAATCATTGGTTCTCTACCTGCCATTGGCCTACGTATGGCTACACAACAACAATAGACATCTGATCCATTCTCCCCCCCACGTATAAATACTTTCGCTTTCTCAATCATGCAGTTGAAGTTATTACAAGTTTGGGCCTACCTTCGAAATAAATTTTGTTGCAATGACCAGCGAAGACATTGATGTAGCCAGTGGCAGTAGCTACGCATGCAGACCGGCATACGGCCTCCCCAATCCTAGTAGAGGCGTGGCCTCCTAATTAGATGCCAAGGTGTCCTAGAAGTTAATTAATTAAGCCATAGCAGCTAGCCTCTCCAATTTTGGATGTCCAGAGACGGCATTGTGCATATCATTGTCATGTGGTTTCAAAACAATCAATTCTAGAATTGTCAACTTGCTTCAATTAATTTCTGCAACGTATATCCCAAAACTACAGAAGTAAAAAAAGATATTGGCAAGAGCTTACGTAAACAGACAAAAAGTTGTCCAAATCCGCACGTTAAGAATTACTGCATGCTGGAGGTCGGATTTGTAGTCGTAACTAGCTACTCTACTGTAATTTGGCTACCATTCGGTGGCTCTTACCAAAATCTCACAGCAGATCAGGAAACAAACCGTAAGAACGATCCAATCCACTTGGTCAACTATTCCCAGTCTGCACAACTCACTTGAGTAGCTACTTCCTCGCTAATAGGCGCGCAATGTTGCAGCAGTCCAAGGCAGTCCCTTTTAGCGTGCTTTTCGATAACTCACGAAGAAGTCAACTTTGTCTTGAGATAGACAGTTATCTTCAAAGCTCTAGACGGGAACGGCTCCCTCATAGGAGCCCAGTGAGCCAGAACAAATCGACCATGGTAGATTATTCAGTACGATTTCAGGTGAGATGACCTCAAGTTTCCTAGTCACTTGCAAAGGCAGCTGAACAAATCGCATGAAAACGTGTTTTCCACCGCGACTGCAATGGTTCCAACCCACTCTCATCTCTTCTAGCTGTAGGCATTAGTAGACAATGAGACAATTTGTGCATGAAACTTGAATATCTCTTGAATAGCTCGTCTAACAGTGTAAAACTCAACAGCCAACATGCTTTCTTAGTTTGAACCGTTTATTTCGATACCTGTAAAGTCGTAGTTAATTAGACAGACGTCACACCGTACCATTCGTCCATTTTTCATGTCCGCCTTCTTTTTCACAGAGTCAGTCTCTTCACACAGCACCGTCTTCAGCTGCCCGGATGTCCACAAGACAGCCAATCAAGCTGCACCCGTTGGAGCTGCAACCAGTCAAACAAACAGCAACAGACTCCGCGCCGACAGTTCACATCCGGATAACATGAACACCTTTGATTCTCAAGAGCTGCGATGACAACACTTCACTCGCCTCACATATCAGCTGACGGCACATCTAACCTTCTGACTGATTTCCAAATTATTTCTGTTAACTAGCCGGAAGGAAATGGAGAGAAACCGATTGCTGCTGCTGCTGCTGCAAGAGAAGGCGTGGGCGCGGTTGGTGAAGTGAGTACGAATAACTTGCTTGGAAATTGTGGCGTGAAGAGAATGAGGCTGTACAGCAAGGTTTGCGTGGTAGATATCATGCAGATGATGAGCAGCTGGTGAGAATTCCGCAAGAAGAGTTTGATCTAGAAGGTAAAATTGTCGTGTGTGTGTTTGTGTGTGTGTGTGTGTGTGTGTGTGTGTGTGTGTGTGCATGTATGTTTGAATGGTTCTTTATATAGGTTTGTTTATTTGTATGGTCAGAAGGGCTGGTAGCATAGTGCAATTACCCGCATTCCTGCTTAGTTGCTTGCTATTGCAGCCATAGTCTGTCATCTCTCAATGTATTTTTAACACGACTACAGTATCCCCAACCTGGGTTTGCACATGACATCTTGTGACTACTCCGGCAACTTCTATACTGTACTGATTGGTTTAAATGGAGGCTCTACGACGAGAAGGAACGAAGCAAGTGGTGGGTCGACATCACCCAGTCAACACCATACTGCTCACCACTCTTGCTGGTGTTGGTAACAGGGGTTGAGACAAACTCGTAGGGTTGGTACTGTCGACTTCTATCCTATCTATGGTATCTTTGGTTCCTGGAAGGAGCAGCCATCAGCCGCTCTGTTACCTACAGTTCAAGAGTTGTTTTAGAGGGATACTGGAGTTGCTTCGTAATTCTTCTAATATGATTGTAGCAATTAGAAGAGACTTGTATTACGTCCTTTCCTTGTTTTGGATGTAGCTGAGGGCCAATACTGCAAAGCAGCATTTTACCATATTGATTCAATAGAACAGGAAATAATTAACAGGAAATTATATTTGTGTGAGTAAATAATTGTATGAGTTACTGTTGTACATACAGTTTTTCATTATGAGTTACAGTTCCCTGTCCATGTAATTAGAGTTCATTCGAGAGTGTCTCTGTTTGTAGCCATGAAATTTACTTAGATGAGATATATAGAACCATAAAGTTCTACAGGCATTGATATTTGTTGTGTTTACTTTTATAGTGAGGCACATGCAAGAACAGAATGTTGTTACGCAGGTGAGATTAGTAGTCATCATGGGTTTTCATGTATTACATGCTTGTCTTTTGATTTGTCTCTGGTTGTTGTTCTATTTTCAGTTTGTGTGTCTGTCTGTTCCTTTACTTTGTTTCTCCAATTAAATTATTCTAATACATTAGTGTGATTTCAGATTGAAGAACTTATGCCGCAACATGGAGTCAGGGTAGTTACAGACGATCAGTCCCAGTAATGAATAATTTGCAGGTGAAGTAGTTTCAAGTATTGTCACAATTAGCTGACACGTCTATAATACTCACACATGCACACGTGCGTGCACATTTTTGCCATTTGTGCAAATGGATAAATGGCAAATGGCAAATGGATAACGGGCTGCTTTCGTTACGGTTACGCCCCCAGCCAGTTGGCTGGGTTCCCATGCAGTACGCAGAAGCTATGCGCCGTGCTAAGCAGTCTGCTGGAGCCTGGCCAGGTACTCGCACGAACACTGCCAACTACGGTTTGGACACCCAAAGTCCCACCAAGACCCCAGTTGCTGATGAAGGTTGTTGTAGTCGGCGGCCTTTGCCACCCCAGTCAGTGACCAGGTACTCATTTATACTCCTGATTTGAGAGAGGCAATTGTGTGTGATTTTCATGCCCAAGGAAATTATGCCATAGCTCACCATTACTGTGACTTGAACCTGCAACACTGCAAGGTCCCGGATGTATGCACTCCATAAGATACAAGTATCTCTCTAACCAACTGTGCTATCGCACCACACACACACACACACACACACACACACACACGCGCGCGCGCGCGCACACACACACACACACACACACACACACAACATGGTTGCATCATATCTGTATCTGAATGTTCGGTATTCATTTTGTTGTTTGACTCATTTTTAGTCTACACGTTTGCCAGATTGTGCTAAGGAGAAGGATTGTGTACACCTAGAATCAGAGCATCATCGCATGAGAGAACAACTATACAGGGACTTGCTCGACATGGACACTCCAGAGCAAGGAAGAAAGATACAAATGACAACAGACACGTCAACACAGTCATGTAGATGAAATACCTGCGGAAGACATTGTACATCAAGTGAATTGCCATAGAAACAGTAGAATCAGCAGGCATTGTATGTAACCACAAATCTAAGAATTTGTTATTCATCAATCTCTCACTATATATGGGCAGTTGTTACCTCAAACTATTCTGGCCGTTAGGGTAGCAACTTTGTATGTCGTTTGATAGATAAAGCTACTTTGTTATGAAAGGTCAAATGTTTATGGAATTTTTTTGGATCAAGTGACTGATGACAAGAATTTGTATTAGTACTTTACAGTGTCTACTGTTTGCAAAATATACATGCATTAGCATTGATTATAGTTTATCTGAGGATACACACCAACAAATTGTTATAGACACTATCAGATTGTTATGTGGTCACAATACCTGATATGTGCCTTGAAGACTTCCTAGGCTTTCTGTCATTGTAAATTAGGTTGACGTCGTCATTTTGAAGAAAAATGCACTTATAGATTGACAGGGTTTCCAGTACCACAAAGTACCACATTGAAATTTTGTACAAGGCAAAGAACACACGTTATGAATAAATACATAGCAGCTAACTCTGCAACCACAACTTGTATGTTCATGAGCCTGGTAGAAACAAAGTATACAATAAGTTGGTTTCGAAGCTAAGTGAATTTGTTGAGTTGCTGTATTCTAGTGTATGCAATTGCATCAACAAACACTGTATACAAACAATTGAGTGCTATTGCTACGATAACTAGCATGTGATATGACTTTTTCTTCTGGACAGGGTTTGCCACACTGTTTCCACTGAAAATGCGTAAGTGTATGTCACTTATGACGACACGCCCACCTGGTCTTGTTGGAACAACGTACACTACTGTTCAGCATTTTCATAGACAAATCAGGCTTAGCAGCATATGTTAGATGTTCGTTGTTGGTTTAGGAGCATTCAGTGCTGTCAACACTGTACTGTTTATCTAATCTTTATAACACAAGTTACTTGCACCATGCTTGCTACGATTTATTTATTTATGTATCTGCTACAAGTTCATGATCTATTATTTCTGAGTCGAAGTGCTGGATTTCTCCATTGCTCAACACCTTATGATCCTCCACGAAGAGAAGCTAATAAAGTTTTAGATATTATCTATTCTGCACGCTTCTGGGTTTGTTCAAGCATCCATCTTTGGTTTTAGTTTCTTGTAGTTTGGAAGCACACAAACGACCACCGGAACATTGTGAATTGGAGGCTTGATTATAAAACTATATTCTCAAATATTTCGAAGTTAATCTGCAAAAAGTAAACTTGGCATAAGGAAACCGAATATCACCTAAACAAAGCTCGGAGACGCTGCACTCGTCAGGGATCCACGACAATTTCGAACATCTATTTATTTGTAAGGTCATCTGTATTTTCATAGGCAGCTTTTTGCAGCAAATTTGTAAACTATGAATTTATTCGCACGTGTGGCAACCCTACCTGGAGCTTAGCATCAGGCCTTTGGATTGAGGTCGACTTGTTTTTAAGTTATTCAAATTTATTAAGGTTAGGGTTAGGGTTTGAGATTGAAATTGTTTGAATAGTCAAGAGTAGTTCATACACACAATAGTTATTTTTGTTTAAGTGCCAATCAATTGCATTAAACTGTTGACTAGTCTTGTCACTGTTTGTCATTGCTGTGTAAATATTTCTGTTTCAAGTTTCCTGTAGGAACTAATTTATTCGTTGAATTTGAACAAAATCACAAGTCAAGATTATGTTTAGTTGTCTGAAGATCGGCGAGCGGCCGTTGCTGATACACCACTATTGATGATTAATTGCGTTCAAAGTGAGATTATAATAGATGACTTAGAGCAATCTTCACCGGAGATTATTGAAAGCCGCATCTACAACGGTCACAGAGAGAGAGTTGAACTCTCAACTCTTTCATTGCAGGTATGGTATGGTGACGTTGTATTGTGTATTTGCTTTGGGCAATCGTTCACAAGAAATATGAATGTGTGTAACACCCACACACACAAACACATGCACATGCACACACTTACTCACACACACACACACACACACACACACACACACACACACACACACACACACACACACACACACGCACGCACACACACACTCACACACACACACACGCGCACACACACACACACACACACACACACACTCTCACACACACACGCACACACACACACACACACACACACACACACACACACACCACAGCGACACCACATCACACCACGGTCACGTTAGGCTTTGAATGTGCTTGTTGCTATTGCCTGTTACTATAGTCACTGTGAACACTGCAGTGTCTGATGTGGCTTCTGCACTCATCTGAGCGAGAGATTTGCATGTATACTCAATTATATGGGGTACATCTTTACCAGGCATTTGTTCATTGTTTCTGATGTCATCTGATGGTCTTCTTTTAGATACCTTAGTATTTCTTGTTATGACTTTTACCTATTACTTTTATTTCAGCTTTGTTTTCACGACCAGGGCTCGTTTTTGTTGAGGAGCATCCTCTTCTGCAAGTAAGAGGTGTATGTGGTCGCCCACCTCCTTTGAGGATCTCATCAATATAGAAGAGGGCCTCGGATGCATGGTGAAAGAAGCAGATGAAAGGTCAGTTTGTGCACGAACGATAACTGTTACTAACCAGAGATCTCCTGGTTGTCAGAACTGTCGTCCAACAAATAGGATGCTGGCCATACATATGTATATGTTGCATGTTGATGTTTAAACTTCTGTATCTAGGGCTACCTCACTACCCCGTTTTGAACTGTAACATTCTAGACCTGAAATGGGTTCCACATTCTTTTGTAGTTACGTTTCTTTTTCCTGTATTCAACATTGGTCATCAGTAGCCTGTAGTTCAGTGACACTACCAGCATGCAGGTAAACGATGGTTTGCCAGGTCTCTGCAGTCTATCTCCTTGTATATCATGTGTTAGATACTCAGAAGAAAGGGTTTATCCAGAATTCTGGAAGTGTTTATTTGCTAAACTTACAATGATGCTTTTCACTGATGCACCTAGTCAAGAGGGAGAGTTCGATCATGATCAAATTGAATAATTTCACACAGTCTCATATACTAAAGTGTATCATCAACGGTTTTGTAATAATAATGAAATTTTGACAAACATTTGATATCCTTGTCTTACTTGTCAGTTGCACATTAGTTATCAGGTCAGTGGGTCTTTCAAAAATTTAAAATTTTAAATTTTAAATTTTGAATATTTAAAATTCAATTTCTCATTTTTTTATTGAAATTTTAAAATATTTAATTTAACATCACCAATTTTAAAAATTTGCATTGACTTTTCAAATTTTAATTTTTTAAAATATCAAAATTTAAAATTTTATTATTTCAAATTTGTAAATTATATGTTCAGTATATTAGAAATTGCTTTGCCGACGAGAAACCGGACGTAGTTGTATATATGAACTGATGTCCGGATTTGAACTAACAGAAATTGAACGCTCATCTGTTCTCTCAAATAATTTGAGTACATCAGAAGAAGAAAATTGAAAGAACGAGTAGCTGTGTACGCGGTAGGGACTCCATTGGATTTGGTAGGGGTGCATTCCAACGCGTGCTGATGCCTTGATTCAATTAAACTAGGCGCGGCTTCTGCCAATCACTTCAGCACGTTTCCTGCACCGTGTTTCTGCACCTGCACGTACGCCGCTTCAGACTGTTACAGTACTAATTTGTAGTAACTCGAAGTGCATGGTCGCGTCATTACTGTAGATGTAGGAGTACGATTGACCCAACTGCAAGTTGCACTGCATGTCTAGATTTTGTACATCGCATAGAACACTACCCGATAGCGCAGATAGAACGTGTACAACCTCATGCTGTGTCTCTCCTATGCCGTGAGAACAGAACCCACACTGACTACAAGTGAATTACGAGACCAAATAATAAAGGTGGACACGCACGCAGTGCTCATGGCTGGAGGGCGTAGGGAACGTACGTGTACCGTACTGCTGACACGCCCCTCCCCTCGACGGTACCGCGTCCAACTACTACATTCACGTATGTCGTACTGTACCGGCAGACTAGTCGCCAATTCAATACCAACTAACTTTACACAAGCAACGGTAGTGAATGATCGCGTAGAGATCCTCTAGTGTCAGTATCAACATCAATTAGGGGTTTCCTCCAGTATCATTGAAGGACGCCCCCGCACTACACATAGAGCACAAGCACACACGCACACACTGTAAACTGAGTTTTGTGTCCAGGATATTGAGCGTAGTAAGGCACAGGATTTATTTGCTGATGAGCTAGTTGCTTCCTCGTTCCATGTTATCCAGGAGCAACTTGTCTTAGAATGCGTCCAATGCGTTTGTCACCAACTCTAAGTCCTCCTGCTTGAAGATACCCTTTCATCATCTTTCTTCCGTACGCTGGACCGACCTACGTAGAGGCGTGTAATAACGGCAAAAGTCTCCATCTGTTTATGCGGGTTTAGTAAAATGAGAACATATTACTTCTCTAACAGCTGCCTGGACTACGAGCCTCATGCCAAAGTCAGATAATGCAGAACGATAATGAAAGTTTTGCTCATGACAAAATCGTCTAGCGGATCGTTCAGAAAAACCTTTGACTCCAGGATGTCTTCTTCGAAGTATATAACTTATGTTTGAGTGCAATAGCCCAGCCTTCACCATTACTTGAATTTCTTTCTCTTTTATCCGTGACTCAATTTGATACGGTGTGCCTATACTGTACGTGCTGCTAATTAGTTGGGGAATACCCAAGTTTGTCGCGTTTGCATGGCCGTTCGGAAACTCGCGTATCTGACTACGTAGCTACTAAAATTTAGTTAGTCGGCGCTGTCAGCTCTCAAAATCCAGGAGAATTTCCAAGCACAATCGACCACCAACGTGATTGTGCCTTCCACAGCCTCATAATGCTAGCTATCTTGCCGAACATGTGACAGCACTCTTTCAACGCACGCTCTAAGGATCAACCCCTATCGAGTGCTAAACGTTGTCTTTGACTCGGATCCGTTGTTTATTGTGTGTGCGTGTGATCTACGTGTAGTGTGGGAGCGTCCTTCAACGATACTGGAGGAAACCCCTAATTGATGTTGATACTGATACTAGATGATCTCTATGCGATCATGCAGTACGTTGCTCGTGTAGTTAGTTGATACTGAATTGGCGACTAGTCTGCCGGTACAGTACAACATACGTAAATGTAGTAGTTGGACGCGGTACCGTCGAGGGGAGGGGCGTGTCAGCAGTACGGTACACGTACGTTCCCTACGCCCTCCAGCCATGAGCACTGCGTGCGTGTCCACCTTTATTATTTGGTCTCGTAATTCACTTGTAGTCAGTGTGGGTTCTGTTCTCACGGCATAGGAGAGACACAGCATGAGGTTGTAGACGTTCTATCTGCGCTATCGGGTAGTGTTCTATGTGATGTACAACATCTAGACATGAAGTGCAACTTGCAGTTGGGTCAATCGTACTCCTACATCTACAGTAATGACGCGACCATGCACTTCGAGTTACTAAAAATTATTAATTTAACTGTCTGAAGCGGCGTACTTGCAGGTGCAGAAATACGGTAGAGAAAACGTGCTGATATGATTAGCAGAAACCGCGCCTAGTTTAATTGAATCAAGGTATCAGCACGCGTTGGAATGCATCCCTACCAAGTCCAATTGAGTCCCTACTGCGTACACAGCTACTCGTTCTTTCAATTTCCTTTTTCTGATGTACTCAAATTGTTTGAGAGAACGTATGAGCGTTCATCTTCTGTTAGTTCAAATCTGGACATCAGTTCATATATACAACTACGTCCGCTTTCTCGTCGGCAAAGCAATTTCTAATATACTGCACCTAAAAATTTACAAATTTGAAATAATAAAATTTTAGATTTTAATTTTTCAAAAAATTAAAATTTGAAAATTCAATGAAAATTTTTAAAAATTGGTAACGTTAAACCAAAAATTTAAAATTTCAATACAAAAAAATTGGAAAATTGAATTTTTAAAATTCAAAATTTCAAAAATTTAAATTTGAAATTTGAAATGGCCGAAAGACCCACTGACCTTATTACACCTCTAGTTGTTGGTCAAAACAGGGCTGAGACAAAACATGTATCTCAGCATCACAGCATCAACAGGGCTTATTCGTTTCAGCATCGATGAGTATTGTTGTTTTCTAGTGGTAGTGAGTAACACAATCCAGCTATCAAAGTGTCCAGTAAATCTATGCTTTGCATAAAACTTGATACCTGGTTTGGAGAATTATTGCCAATTATTGGGTTTCAAGTGTCTTAAATGTCGTTATTGATGTTTTCATTCTGTTGCAGGATGATCAGATCTACAACCATTGCTCACAAGTTCATTAAAGTAGGAACTATTTCTGTTGTTTTCAATTGGCATTTTGTGATGTGTCTTCTGATTTCAGGGCTCTGCTGGTGAAGGCAATTACAATTCCTTTTCAACTGTCGTCTGTATCTTGTCTGTCCGCGTTTTTTTGGGCTGCTCAATAAATGCTGTCACACATAAATGTAGTAGAAAGAAAGGCTTGTCATAAGAGTCCCATACAGTCATCATCAAGCTGTCATCCCAACAGATGATCCCGATCTAGCTCACACCTTCACTATTCCATGCTGGTTTAGTCCACCAAAGCAAACGAAAGGTATTAGTGTTCTCCGTGCAAAAGGGCAGGAAATAGTAAATCTAATGCAGTCACATGTTGCATTGACTGGTAAAAAATTTGAGCAACAAATATTTGTCTATGCGTAGTTAGTAAGGTTGATGCAAATTCGTGCTGCAGAGTCCTCCATGCGCTTAATTACTTGCATTGTACATAAAGCCTGTTTGTTCAGTGATGTAAGCTAGATAAACGTAATTGAGATGTTTTACAGGTGTAAAGTCTGTATGTGTGAATTTGTGAAAAAAGATGATGTCACATAAGTCATAATTAAATGTGAACATTCTTGTAGCCTTTGGCCAACCCCACACTCATGCAAATAGTTGCATTTCCGGTTGTCTTGTTGTACTGGCTGTACCATTTTAGCTCAGTGTGTTTCTCCCTAATCCATAGTGGTACTCAAACTGTCTAGTTAAGAGAGACTACACCATTTCCAGATCAAATTTGTTCACAGTTATCTCAAATTTGCATTCTGTCAATTTAGATTGGCATTTTTTCAGCTTAAATTTATACATTGTTAGTTCAAGTTCATTCCTTCAAATAACTCATGACCAATTTGAAACTAACCCTGAATGAACTTGAAATGACCTACAAACAATTGAAAAGACTGAATGAATCTGACTGGACACAATGCCAATTTCAAATGACAAACTACAAACTTGAACTGACAACATATGAATTCGAACATCCCAAGCACCGATTTTCATTGAAAACACGAATTCGTGATGAGTACGAACGAATTTGATCTGTCGTTTTCATGTGTAATTGGGTAACTCTGCTATTACTCTGGACCTACTACTGTACAACCCCAGATTAGCCTGACTTCTTCAGCGGAAGCCAGATTGTCCAGACTATAAAAAATCCGGATAACTGAAACGACAGTGTGTTTGAATAGTGCTTTTTATGTGGAAATATCAGGGTTGTGCTGTACCTCTTCACAACAATCGAGCTGGCTGATCCAGCAGAGCAGCAAAGTGCACCACAATGTGTGCGAACGCAGCCAACTGAATCCTATGCTAATTGGGTGCAGCACAGCCTCTCTGGTCTACCGATTGCAGTGTAATCTAGCTCTCAGCTACCTCCTCCATTCGCCTACCATTCAGTCAAAAATCTTAAGATGTAGAAATGATTACTACTTTTGGTATGTTTTCCGTCATTATGTGATAGACATACACGGATGTTCCATTTGGAATAGAACTTGTGCAGTTAAAGGTCATCTATATTACGACTAGTAAATTCTGCCACTAGAGCAATCGTTTGGGACTGAAATTCGAGATCTCGACTGGAGGCAATCACTATACATATCTACCCATCAACATTCCATAGACTTAAACTACTACAAAACAACAGAGAAGAACAGACACTATCGCAAAAGTGATCACACTAACAGTACCATCAGTAACATGTATCTATATTGCATGCAGAGAATTTCTCAGTCATCAATAGAATATGCTGTATTCTCTTCTTGATTGTGTACGCCCTAGATCTGCTCTAAATTAGTTTAGAATATACTTGTTTAATTTATCATCACGTGTTAGTTAAACCTAAACAACTTGAACCAAACTACCTTTGAATCAGGTTTCGCAAAGTTGTTTAAGCTGCCAACTAAAATGTGTAGTTCTAATGCAGGCACGCTAAGTTCTAAACATGATTAGATCTAAACAACATTTAAAACTAGATTAGTTGCTAGAGCGGACACGCGCCTATAGATCGTGTGTCTCATTTTCAACTCGACACACTTCCATACTACTAAACTTGTAGAAAACGCATTGTTATCGACGAGTTGGTAGTGAGAAACCTAGGGTTAATGTACACACACACACACACACACACACACACACACACACACACGCACACACACACACACACACACACACACACACACACACACACACACACACACACAAACACACAGGGAGCTGTATAAATAGTGCATAGGATCACGTCTTTTTCTATTGTCCGACCCGGATTAGAGCCTAGCTATCGATGGTATTGATAACCCACTAGCAGTTTGCAAGTCTTTCTTTGTTTTTATTCGTTAATTTAATTTTGTAACCATACTACTTGTATGGATAGATACAAAACTAATCACGCAGAAGGATGCAACCATTTTATGTAGTTTAACTGAATATGATTTAGTTTTTCTTCGATACTGCTATCTCCTCTCAGTGTCTCGATACTTTCAACATAAGCTACAGTGGCAGTAATATATACGGTATACTTTCGTTGTCGTTCTGTACGTAAAAGTTTTCTTTTATGTACAGCTGTTAAGGCTCTTGTACTCTTCGGATCGTTGTACAAAGAAAAGAGCGATTTTAGGAAAGCGACGGAGCTGCACAAGCAGAGTTTGAATACTCTGCAACAAATTCTACTAATTTATGTTGACACTGCGGATGGTAAAGAAATGTTTTTCAATTGAATTACGTCGCATTTCAATTACTTAAATTGATATAGTATTGAACAAGGCAGCAAACTGCTTATGGAAGCAACAAGACTTTGTTGAAATGTTATCGTTCCTGTTGACATTACGTGAACTACATGCACAAAAAGCACCAGCATCAGTAGAAATGGTGGAGAGTGAGTATAATACTAGTAGTAGATAGAATAGACGTTACGTCAGTTGATGTCTTTTTGCATTGTGCATGAGCGTCACGCAATTACGCAAGCTTCAGTTGAGCAGCATTACTCATATCTCTCTCTATATAAATGTTTGTGTAGCTTGTGATTTTATTGGAGTGATTTATGTGAACTTGCATGACTAGAAAGAAGCGGAAAAAGCATTCTCACAGGTTCTCGAGATATCTCAATATGTCTTCCCTCATGGACATGCTCATATCAGCATAGGTAAGAATTGCTTTTCATTCCATTCACTTTTTCCCGAATCGAGTATAGTAATATTCGTGAATTTATGTTCAATGTACTCCTGGCTTACTCTGACAGTCACTTTTCTTTCCTTTACTTATTTAATGGCCAGTAGAATAGAGAAATAACTGGAAGTAGCGAGCTTGCGTTGAAATAAGATAACGCAAATGACGATTGACTTGGGATGTTGAAGGGTTTGTACAGCTTTTACCAAAATCAACAATTATTCAGATGAAAGTTGCCATTTTATGACACAACCATTTACTACCATTGCAGAAGATTACTGTAGCAGGAAAATATAGCATTGAAATTATCTCAGCGTGACTCTGATTGTTGGCTAGCAAGGAAGACCTATACCTGTGCACTTTCAAGGTAAGGATTGTGAGACATATAGTGTCAAGTTGTGATTTTTTGACTAAAGCAAACTGGGACCCTAAACTAGTCACGCAAGTATCAAATGTGTAATAAAACCGTGGAGCCTCAAAAGAAAACCCTTCTTAAATTATTTCATAGATCATGTCTCGTTGCATTTTGGGTGCCTTAGGAGCACTTGGCATGGTTAAACCTGAAGTATTTAGTTCTAAACAAAAACAGAGAGTAATAGTTTGTGCCACATAGGGGTAATGGTCTGAACAACTCCTGGCGCATTCTCTGCTTCTGTGGCTGGCTGGACCATCTCTACGAACTCTACGAACATTCTACGAACTCTACGAACATGACCTACGACCTACGAACATGACCTACGACATTACCCTTTAGTGTGTCCTTAGCATCAGTTTCCCTGTCTAAACCATCAATGTCCTCCTCAAACTCCCTTTTGACTTCCATTTTCTTAAATTCATGCAGCGCCTGCTCAATTTGAGAACCCAACTTCAAAGCCTTATCACACGACATGTCGTCCAACTCCATCAGCAGTCTCTCTCTAACCTTTGGGTGAATCGCCTTCTCAATAAGTTGATCACGGGCTAGTTCATTATGCAATTCACAAAACCGGCAGGTTACAGCCAGCTCACGAAGCGCCGAAACGTACTCCCTAGCAGACTCACTTTGCCGCTGGTATCTCTGTCTAAGATTGTATCTCTCTACCATAACATTCTTACTTTTACCAAAAAACTGCGTCAGTCTCTCTCTCGCTTCCTTTTACGTCTCGCTGGTGCCAAGTGTAGCGGAAATGCACTGTCCTTCCATTCCAATACAGTAAAGTAGCAACACCCTTTTTCGCTCATCTCTGACCTCCGCAGCATTCAGTCCCGAAGCAGTCAAATACGTGTCAAACGCTGTCAGCCATACTCTCCAATCAGTCGATGGCTCACCTTGAAAGCTTAGGACAGGAGGATGAGGGTGCACCCTGAAGTCGTTCCCATGCCGTTCTCGTCGCCAAAATGTGGTGTTCGTGTAACACAAGTTATCTACTTTTACTACTATAACATATACGCTCCTACATTAACTCAACATTCACCGAAGTGACACAAACGTAATTCAGTCAAAGCGGCACAATCCCCCGGATGCAGGAAACCATACACAACATGCGACTGTCTCGAGTTTTCAAGACAGATTAATTTGTGCATAGCTCGAACAGCTTTAGATGTAAAAAGCTAGTTCAACGGTATCCTTAGGCGCCTTGCGTTCATGAATAACTCGTCCGAGCTAGTTTTCAGACTGTCTACTGAAATGCCGTAACCTAGCTAGACAATACGTATTTGCTAAAACCCTAGCTGCCAAAGCAGTAAACATGCAAACTTCATACTACTTTAGGTTACATATACAGGCCTGGTATAGGTAATCGCCGTTTTGTGATCGTGATCAAGACAATTAAAATGTACATTTTAGGTATGCAGTCAGTTCCGTTGTAACGACAGTGGTATGGTATTTGCTGACATAGAAATTGATATCGGCAAAGATTGACTATCAACCGTGTTACGATGCAGCACAGTGTAGTAAAGGATTGACCATACTAACGTGTGAATAGTTGACTCTAGGTGGCATTCAACTCCTGAAGGTGTATCTTGGTTGTCACGTACAAACAGTCCCTAGCTACAATACAAAAGGATGGGGCGACGAGAGTTCATGAAGCGTTTTTTGCTGCCAATTGGTCACTTGCACAAATTGTTCTTACTCATCTGTAGTCGGACAAGAAAACGATTTTTAGGTAGGTCCTAGCATGCAACGTGTTCGTGGGGAGGCAAAATTTGAAATTTGTACACACACACACACACACACACACCAAACACACACGCACACACACACACCATTTATCTATTGATTTTATAATACAGATAACACAAATATCACATCCACCCTAAAAACCGAAGCACAAAGAGTCTAAGTCATAATAATTAGGTAGATAGTCACTAATCATACAAGAAGACCCATATGAGACCACTCTCATTTCTATTTTGCGAATCGGATTAGAAGCCTCGCTGCGATCGGCAACAATCAAACAATGTTAACAGATTAATTAAACATGCGTCTATAGAGGTATAAAAACATTATTTGATTTGCTGCAGCCAGTTGTACGTGAAACCAGTGAGAACACTACTAGGACCGCAACAGCTCCAGCATCCGGAACTTCATGGAAGCCGGCGCCGTCTTCCTATTGGTCTGCGTTTAGATCGGTAGCGCCGAGCATCAAGAACACGCGGTCACAATCTGCAGTCAGAGAAATCAAGAAGAGTGTTGACCTATTGTTAATGGAAGTCGTTCGAAACAAACTGCAGTTAGCCGAATTAAGTTGGCAGACGTACGTTTGCTTTGCCGAAAGTGACGTCAGCCTACGTATTACTGACTTATATAGTTCAGAGTCACTTCGAAGCTCAAGGTGTTGTTTCGTGTGACGACCGAATTATTCTAGTGGACAACCGTGGTGTACCGTTTGCACGAAACAGACATGTCAGATTAGAACTAAATCAGACGACAGCACGTGTGCTAACAAACTCGGCCGAAAACCGCCAGTCAAGAGAATTTGCGAACCATTTCCTCGATGTAGATACAAAGTTTCTGAATGGAGCGCCTGCTCGGTCTCGTTCGATGCCGGTGTCAGAACGCGTAATCATACCTGCGTCAAACTAGAAGAAAACGCTATGGAAAAGGAAATTAGTTTGGACCACTGTGTTCGCAGCGTACTGTTGTCTCGGCCGTGGTTAAATGAGAATTGCTATCTTAGAAATTGTCCGTGCGAACTGCCACACTGGATACCGTCAAAGTAGAGAAGTTGCCCTCGTAGTTGGGGAGTTGGTGCAGTACAAATACGAGATGTCGTGTGTTCGTGCACTCTACAAGGTCGGCAGCGAATTGTTCCAGAAAGCGTTTGCCTAACAGTTGCCAACAAACCAGTTCCTAGACGGGCTTGTGGTCAGACACAGTGTCCTTGCAAAAGATATCCCCGGCAGAAGGAAGACTGGAAAGGTTGTTCGGTATCTTGCAGAACGGGAATAGAATAACGAAAAGTCACATGCGAGTGTACACGAGCGGGAAGTATAGAGATAAGCCCAGATCCGCAAAGGTGCTATCTTTATCCACAACCGTGGAGTCAAAGAGAATGCTACAAGCCGCCGAGTCCTTGCAGCAAGCCACAATGGGACACCGGTAACTGGTCCGAATGTTCTGCGACCTGCAAAGGAACAAGCACGAGACGGGTAACGTGCAACTGCGGTGTAGAGAGAGTAGACATTGGCGTTTGTGTAAGACAAGTGACAGACCAACGGCAGCCATCGCGACAGCAGACGTGCAGCGGACAGTGTTTGTGCGAAAACTACAGATACCGAGAAAAAGATTGGTTGCCGTGCTCCCATACGTGTGGTAATGGAACTCAATCGCGAACTCTGTCGTGCCATTGCTACCTAGAGGGTCGACAAATGGTCAGACCATTGAGAGAGTGCGAAGCAACGATAACACAGACTGCACCAATAGTAATGCGTTCCTGTGACTGGCAAGAATGTCCGTGCGACTTAGCACGATACATAACGGGTCCTTGGTCATCCTGTCCCCAAATCTGCGGCGGAAACCAATACAGAAACGTTGCATGTACCTGTTTTATAGAAGGCGCATGGGCGAACAGATCAGACGACGAATGCTACTTTACAGGAATGATAAGACAACAAACATCAAAGAATGCACCCGTGTCAGTACCGTTGGTCAACAACACCTTGGAAAGAGGTAAGCAAAACAGGAAGAATCTTGTAGAGATAATCGTCGAGTTGCAACGGGTATAATACTGGATTTATACAGTGTTTAGCAACCTGTAGTCGTCGTTGCACCGCATACTAAACAGACCAATATGGGAACAAAGCCAAGAACTCTCGCTGCAATAAATTTACTTGATATGAGAAACCTGCCACTTCAGAGAGATGTCTTTACAACGGGACAAAGGAAAAGGTGGTGTGGACCGTTTCGGGTTGGTCTAGGGTTAGTACTGGCTGCAGGTGTTAGAATAGAGATTCGATGTGCAGTCGCTTTTGTTTACAGTGTTCTAAGGCATGCCAAGGCGGCACGAAACGGCGTGCAGTCACTTGCATAAACCCATGCAAACGGATAAAAGCAATGGGCTGTAATACAAGAACGAGACCGCGACATCTCAAAGTATGCAACACTTTCCTATGTAAGGATCGATCTCTCTAACGTTCTGAGCATACTCTGTGATCAGCTCTTGTGCTAGGTGATGTGTGCAACTGTAAAGATTCCTACAATGCTATGTTATGCAGCTTTGTTCGTCGTAACAATCTGTGTACGACAGATGCGTTCGCATATAGGTGTTGCAAAACGGGCCAACTGGGCAAAGTAGTGCATCTAGAACTGAACAGAAGCAGCCATGACTACTGACATCAAGTCTTCATTGCTCGGTGGAGCTGTTGTAACTTCCTTTGCGATTGCTTTTCCGTGGGCAATGCTACTATTTGTTTCGTTTCTAAAACCTCTCACGGTCAAAATTTGTTGGCTGCTCTAGAGAATTAATAGTCTTCAACCAATTATTTGTATTCCATTTCTGTTGCTTATGATATAATTCACATCTTATGCAAGTGCCAGAGTTTTATTGCATAGGTATTAACGTAATTAATCAATACATTAACAAACCGATAAATTGGACATTTGCTAATTAAGTAGTTTATATTAATTAACAAATTAACTACACAAGCACCACGAAGTGGAGAGACGATAACATGTCTGGAATTGAGGAATATACGCACACATGCTCTAGAGTAGACGGCAGAGCTGCGAGCTAAACGTTCTAGGTAAGGTTCTTTCGGTAGTAGAATGGAAATATATCGAAGTCGTAGCTAGACTAGCGGCAAACGGATGCTGTAGTAAGTATAAGACGTAAAAAAGTATGCTGAACGTGTTTTCGTAGTTACATGCTAGTAAACAGCTGTAACTTGTCGAAGGGTTCATATCGCTCACGTGTACGCATGCGTGCCTTTGCTCAGCTGCAGTTGTACTGTATCAGACATGGCGCAGTATAGGCTGCTGTCCATTGTCTCGTTCTTTTGTCTGCTGTATTCTGGTGCACTTCAAACAGAAGATTGCAGTGGTTCGACTGAACTGCCTACCCTAGTTACAGGTCAGTGATTCTGAATACTTGCATTGCAAATTGTGTTACGTTTCGTGGAAAAGGCTTCTGTGGAGATTCTGTAGCAGCGGGGCAACAGAGATACAGTTGCAACATCAATCATATCAGAATCTAAGAGCGTTCTCCATGTTTGAGTCATGCATTGTGTGCAACTTCTTGTTTAAGGTGTAATGAATTAGCATAATAATAGACCTCGCACGTGCTAGTGGGCGTGAAAAGGCGGGGTTTGCATTGTTACCTGAGTTCGAGTGTAGTACGCTGTCAATAGTGTGCCTTCTTTTCTTAGAGCAAGATATACGGTATCAGGAGATTGAGGGAGACTGCAGTCACACGTGTGGCGGACAAGGCAAGTTCTTGCGCCATGACAAGACAGCAAATATCTCACGTTGGGTTATTTGCTAATAGGTTCACAGGTCATATCTTACTGGTGCATTCAGACAAACGAGGACGGCACATCCGAGGTAGTGGATGATAATCTCTGTGCAGGTCAAGTCAAACCTCCTGCAAGACGTAAACCATGCAACAGGGTTGCTTGCCCTCCCAGGTAATTATCTGCATAAAGCATTACTACTGTAGTAATAGTAATAACTGAGGAGCCATTACTTGCACTGATTAGGTGGGTAGAGGGTGCGGCGAGTTCAGCACCGACTAGGTGGTGCTATGAATTCTTGGGAGATTGCTCTAGCAAGTGTGGCCCTGGAGAACAGACGCGTACCGTTATCTGTATCAAAGGGACATTGACACGTGGAGGGAAACTTTCGAGGCGAGTTCCACTTAAACAGTGTGAAGACAGACTGCCAAGCTTAATCACTACTCAACCATGTGACCCACCCAACATATGTCGTTATAACATCACTATGTGGAGTACCTGCTCTGCAACATGTGACGTGGGTACTGAAATACGCACAGTCTCGTGTTTCAAAGAGAAGCAGGCTAATGGACAAACTCAAATTGAAGTTGTTTCTCTTGATGATTGTGCTAGGGATCCCACACTTAGTGAGCCTATCACTGAAAGAACATGCTATCGACCATGTCCATGCGAAATACCGAGATGGGTAGTCGGAAGATACTCTGAATGTTCAGTTTCTTGTGGAGGTGGATACGATCAAACAAGGTCTGTGTATTGCATATGCACACTTCGTGGGAGAGCACAAGTGACTTCTGACAGCGATTGTGCTGGACAAGACAGGCCAGCTGACAGAAGACCTTGCGGGCAGGCTGTATGCCCATGTGTTGGTCACCACTGGGTGAAAGGCTCTTATGGAGATTGTTCACTAACATGTGGTGACGTCCAACAGATTGGAACGAGAGAGAGGAAGGTTGAATGTGTTTGCTATCTTAACGCAGAAAGAACAGTGGCTAATGGAACAAGATGTGACCAACGCTCCAAGCCTCTCACAAAAATAGACTGTTCTCCTCCAGTGTGTCCGTGTCCAGATCCTGTTTGGGTTACCGGTCCATATGATAAGTGTTCAAAGCCATGCAATGGAATACAGACTCGTGTTGTCAGGTGTCAATGCAGCCATGACAACCGTACACTAGATGATGGTGTCTGTATAAGAAGAGTTGTAGATCCAAAGCCACCAGTTGCTCAACGTTGCAATGACGACTGTGTTTGCAGAAACTATGGCTACAGCCTCAGTGACTGGTCTTATTGCAGTGTGAGGTGTGGGGAAGGTGTACAATCAAGAAATGTTGAATGTCACTGTGAAAGAAATAATGTATATGAAGAGGTCCAGGATAAGACTTTGTGTGAAGACCAAACTGGGAGAAAATACCCTGATGAGGAACGAACGTGTTACATTCCGTGCCCTTGAAATTACCAGTATGTTGTTGGCGAATGGTCAGGCTGTGATCCAGATTCTTGTATTGGCTACCAGAACCGAACTGTCAGTTGTGAGTGTGATGGTTATACTGCTGATATCCGTTATTGTGATTACCAATATATCAAAAGGCCGGATAAATATAGAAACTGCAATGACTGCCCCTACACATGGGTCCCAAGGACATGGTTACGGGTAAGGCATGATGACATATGCATACAATGTACATAAGCAGACATAGATAATGACTGGTGTGGTTACTTCTACAGTGTCAGGCAGACCGTACACGTTCTCGTAGTATAACCTGTTACAATTATGAAACTGGACAACGAGTACCAAAGAGTTACTGCCAGGCTCATGATCCCAAGAAATCAACACAACAAGAGAAATGTGACTATGTAGGACCTGAAAAAGGCCTTTGGGAGGTCAGGGCGTGAACTCCTGTATGCTTTCTGCGTGTTTTCCAAACTAATTTTAAAGGAAATGCAGTTTGTTTTCTTTAAAATAATAATAATAATTGTTTGGGCCACATTACTTGCTTCGACCCGTGCATATCTCGTCAATGTCGATGTTTCAGGTCAATGATCTGAATGGTCTGGATGGACGACATCGTATTTTGACTCATAACACATTGTTGTAGAACAATAGAGGCAGAGAAATTGTATCAAACGTGCATACTGCAATGTCTTGACAGTCAGAGCTAATGCACTTTTGTACATGCATCACCATGTTTTTGCGAGATTCTATCGATCTGAAAAATTAGGTTTAAATGATTTTCTTTATTTCAATTACTTAATAGTATACCACAGACAATAAGTCAGTTTGTAATTTTTTCTGGAGGAACATCTGTTCAGTATATGTATTCATTGTCTGTTCGGCATCGTACTTTATTCGACCATTTCAGTCTGGTTTTCTCAACCCACTCGACCGATTCACTTCTTGTACTTCTTAGCTACCTCGTCGGTCAAAACAGAGCACTATAGCTATCTTAATATATCGGTAATTATAACTGCTATTGGATGTAAATTTCAGACAAACGACGACGAGATACCTATTGTATTGAAGACGAAGGTAAATGTGGCTCATGGGTATCTGCGTTCGGTTTCAATTACCAGGCGTGGGGTATTTAACATTAATTAATGAAAGCTAGTTATACTCATAGTGGTGATAAGTAAAATTCGTTGAATTTGATCTTATCGTACTATGATTTAGTTGTCATCTGTCAGTCACGTCACCTTAGAGTATCATTGATCTCCCCTTTTAGTGGTTTTGTTTGAGTACGTTATAAGGGCCTGTCCGCATGCACTGGCACCCAGATCGTGATCCGATCGCAATGCAATCGCAACGCTGTCCACATTTGTAATCCCGGATCGCTATAAATCCAATCATCGCGAGGTGGTTTCGATTGCGATCTGATTGCGATCGGTTGAATCCAATTAGAAATAGTGGGCGTGACCTCTACGTACTCTACGCATGTAGTCGGAACATCAAACACTTCTCACTCGTCTATTTCTCGCTCACCTTACGTCGCTGTTTCAACCCTTTCCACAAGCTAAGAAGCCACACGTACACATCGGTCATCACTCACGTGATATCGAAAGGCGGAGGTACTGTAGCGTTTTCAAAGCGCAGTGTGGACGCTCACTATCCCAATCGGATCGCGATCCGTTTTGATTGAGTGTGGACAGGTCTATAGTCATTGACTTAATGGAGTTGACTTATTGTCCTTGCAAAGTAGTTCTTTGTTTGATATGGACGTCGACAGCGACTTGAATAAGACTTCTCCTTGTGGCAGGAAAGAGCCATTGTTGTCGTCAAAACATACCACTATAATTCTCTTATATATATATATAGTTACAACTGCATGTTCATGCAGTGCTGGTCATTACGGTATGCTTATGGTGTATTTCATACATCGATTTGTCAAGAATTGACGTACGGAAGATTACACAACAGATGAAACAGAGTTACCAGGGAGGCAAACCAGAAGAAAAATTAATACGTTAGACAGTCGTTCACGTCATCAACAGGCAAAGAAGCCTTAAGGACGATGACGGATTTGTGTAGCGAGAGATGTTTTGTGTTAAAGCTATGTTGAAGATTTATATTACAGATGATGTGCTTCCATTTTCTCAGATGACTAACTTGGGTCATGTCGATAATTCTTTCAAATGGCCATCAACAAAATTTGTCCAAAAGTAGTTTAATACTTGAATATGTGGAGTATATGTTATGATTTACTTGAATAGAAAACTATATTTGTTCAGAAAAGACTATCGTTGTGTTACAATGCTAGTGATACATAGTGGTAGGTTGGTCCAACCTGGAAATTTTGGATCCGAAGAATGTATGATACATCTTGAAGTATAACACTTTTAGATGCAAGATTTTAATTAAATTAAAGAAATCTTTAGAAGAATTTCAATTATACAAATTGCACTTGATCCCAGCGCAAACAAAACTGTTCAAAGGCACATAGCAGAAACTGCAAGAGCTCCGCCGTTCTATACCCGGAAATACGGCATTCATCATCCCAAATTCGCTGCTTCTACCTGCTCTGAGCTGAGATGTGTATCAATCGACTTAGATACCGATATGTCTGGACGAGCTATTCTTAGTGAAACAGGACCATTTCCGACCTTGCGGTACGTTGACTCTAGACTAGAGCTCTGGATTATTCGAATTCCAACGTCTTGAAAATGCTTGGATGACAGTCGTCTTGTATTGTTAACCCGCCCTTATACATGAACTTAATTTACATTGCGGTACCTCGCATATCATACTACGCACCCATATTATCATGTGTGATGTGGTCACATAGAAGACAATCGATGTGTAGGGTTTAGTAATAGATCTTTTACAAGTAGCTCGATTATAGTAACAAAATGACATCTATAATCCGCAACAAGTCGATCGCAGTTCCTCAAAACAGCATGAAAGAAGCGTTTGTCTAACTAAAAAAGCAAAACATTACAAGAAGCAAAGCAAATATCCAAATTTTAATTTTGACAAATTTTAATTGCGAACTAAAATCGTTGTTCCTGGACACACAAGTGGATGCTCACAGTAAACCAATGCGTTGCCACGCTGTCTGTAAATTCGCTTTGGCTAAGAAATAATAAATATAAACTAGTGAATGTAAATATA
>NC_085096.1:3920482-3927982 GCF_963422355.1 Corticium candelabrum
TATACCTATTCGTCTCGCTTGTGATCAAGTTAAAGGTTGGGGGACATTGATCAAGCTAGCGATGGAGAGTTAGTGGATGAAGTAACAGATATAGAGACAGATATTCCTACACCGAGGCCATCATCATCAGAAGCAGCATGGCAGCAAAGTGTCTCTAATGAGTTGGAGGAGTTGGTCCCTGATACCCAGGATCTAACCGCTGATGTTCCTCTACTAGAGAACGAGTCTCAACAAGCATCGTCAGCCAACCAGCCTGTAATGACTCGAACCTAAACAGACGTACAGCCTAGACCTTTGGAAATGACTGAGGTTCCCTTGCGGCGCTATCCAGTTTGAGAGAAGCGTAAGCCAAACAGACTAGAGTTTTGACAAGTTAAAAGAAAATTTTAGAAAAGGAATGTAATATATTGCATTGTGTTTGACTGTATGGTGTATATGGTAGCCTTAGTGCGTACACATGCGTAGACTTATGCATGTGATATACACGTGCAAACCGTGTGCACATGTATGGCTACGAGTATATAAGTAGCTGTATGACTGAGATAGTTCAGTCATTAATTGGGTATTGGCATATAATCAAGTTGTGTTCTTAGGGGCGGTCCGTAATTACCGATGGTTTTCGCAGAACGAAATTATTTCGAACCTGGGTGGTGGGTTGGGGGCCAGGGCGGAGTGAAAAAGTATTGACTCCTGTGTCGATGCATTGATTTCTAATAGTACAGTAGTAGAGTTTATGATGAATTACGATCAGTCTACTATTTTCTACTTTGTGGAAGCGACTCGCGTATTAAACTCGTCGTTAGTCATACTATTTGCTCGCGACCCTGTGCGCAACACCAGACTGCACGTGTACCACATGCGAGCATTTGAACAACATGTCATTGTTAGTGATAGCATGTGCACGTGCCATGGGCTGTGCCGCGGAAGTGTCATTTTTTGACGATGATGGTACGCGTGCTTTGTGAGGTTCTGCGTCTGAATTTCGACGAGATTACACCTGTAATATGTGTGGGTCATTGTTGAAGGCTGAGATTTGAGGTGGAAAGTGCGGCTCGCTAACCTCCCCAAAACATCCGGGACTTAAATGTAACAAACTCCGTGAACGCAATGTCTGTGCAGACGACGTTGTTCGGGAAGTTAGCAAAGAAGAAACCGTTCTTCGAGAAGTCTATGTCAGCTGACTCTGAAAACTACGCTGTAATTGAAGCAATGTGGACTCTAGAGCCATGTGGAGCAAACAGGAAAACCTTCTTTGACAAGGTGCAGCGCCTGTGGAAGGGTGTATATTCACAAAGCGGTAGTGCGTGCAGGGAGCTGTTTGCCAAAGCCGGTAAGTTGAGCGGTCCTGTGGCGCCCAGCTCTTCTCTCCAACCCCTAACCCAATGCAGCCAGGTCACTTCTTGACGTTCACGAAATGCTCCATAGCCAAAACAGCTGGAAAGAAACTCTGTGGTATTGACGAAGCCTTACCTTTAAAGACCGTGTCGCTGTGCAGGTTCGGCTGAAAGTACGTGTTCTCATCAAAGCGAGACGAGGACCGACAATACCACTTGGTTCATCCTGTCGAGCTCCGCAACCAGTACCGCCATGCACTTCAGGAGAGGCGTGCTCAAGAAAGAGCTGCAACTGGCACTGGTGCTTCATCACTGGGCCAATCTGCCAGTAAACGGGTTTGCTATCGCTGTACCTTTGATGGCTGTGGTGCAGTGTTTTCATCATACTATCAACTTACCCAGCATAAGCAGAAGGAGGGCCACACAATAGCCAGAGGTCGCCCAAGTAAGAAGTAAACTATTATACTTCAGTGTGAATGTTTGCTCTGTACTGTGCATTGTACTGCGTCTACTTATTTTTTAATGCCTCTTTAATACTTCCTTTAATATTAAAAGTTCTCTTGGTTGTACCAGTGTTTATTCAAACAAAATACGCACTGAACAGCTGACGGTATCTTCCGTGGTATATTTAATAATGAAGGCAATAGCTCTATGAGCACGGCCCATTGTGTGTGAAATAAACAATTTTTTTATACTTTTAATATAATATTAAAAATAGGTGCAGTGGCAATAAATTCTTTTAAGGGGGTGGGTGGTGGGGTCTGGTTACTTTGGACTTCGTTCGTTCTGCCAAAACTATCGGTAATTACGGACGTACCCTTACGAAAGTGCAACAGTTTCAATTAATATTAAGAAACGGTCATTACAGAGCTATTTGCAATAAGTAGGATATCATACTTTCCTTTTCTGTCACTTTTCCTAGGTGTCTAAAGCAGAAAAGAACATTGATTTTTTAATATCGCCAAATCTATGGATATTTATGCTGTTGTTGGCAAACAATTGAGTATAGCACTCATCCATAACAAAGGATAAAGTAATCGTGTGACAAGAAACATTGCAAGCACCACGCACATTTATAGAAAGAATCTACAGTCTAGTTAAGAATCTACAGTGTAAGTAAAACATGCAGCATTAAGTCATTTGCAGTTCACATGAGCATTTACAATAGAAAGAATCTGACCTGTGGCCATATCAGGATGTCCTGCAGGTGCTACATCTCTATATATTTTAATTGACTCAAGAAATGCTGCTTCTGCTTCTCTCAGTTGCAACAGCCCACAAAGGCATGATCCAATGAAGAAACAAGCTACAAAGAGGAATCACAAATACTAAATAATGTCTTAAACGCCGTGGAACGTTTTATAGCTTTGCGTGATCAATGTCATACATAAACAAAAGATAAAAGAGACATTTACAAGTGGAGATAACGTAACAAGTAAAGTAATATAAGAGATACAGACAAATGAGTAATAATCACATAATGACACTCCTTGAATGAGATATACTTTATTAACTAACCATTATCGTCATATATAATACTCACCGCTAGCCATTGATTCTGACATCACTGCATCATTTCTCATAACCATGCTACGAATCTGCAACCACAACTGCAAGTTTTCACTATAATCTGTCTGCCCGTGCAGACAAATTGCCAGCAAAGACAAACCTATAAAGCAACATTGCGAAAGTAAGACAAGAATATGTGGCTCCACGTGTGATGAAAAACAGCAAACTTATTTTACCTTTAATGAATTCAATAGATCCCTGTACAAAACTGGACAAACTCTTTGTGAACAGATTTGCCGCAGTTTCATGATCACCAGCAACCAAATAGTTCAATCCAATATATTGGAAAGCTGCAAATTGATTATACAAATGCTTACGAACAACAAGAGTACATTGATGTCAAATTTCACGTACACATAGCTAAGGTATCTTGACTTTTACAATGAAGCAACCGATGTTCAGAAATAGATTGCTCAAGCCAAAACACCGATTCGCGTGGCAAGCCGCTCTTATAATAGTACACTCCGAATTCAAGCAAAGCTATAGCAATTACATTGAAATGAACGGATATATAATCTCGTACAACATTGAGGTCGAGCGCTGCTCACCTAAACAAAAATATTCTTTCGTATGTGGTAAGTTTGTCCTCAATACACCAATGCACTGATTATACAGTTTAATAGCTTCATTCTTTTTTCCAGAATAGCCATAACAAGAAGCTAGGTTTTGGGTAGCTAAGGACATATCCAATAGAAAGCATCTTTTTTTGGACATTTTCAAAATTCACTGACCAATTGCTACTAAATAATTGTGAGGGTCATAAATCGATCTCCTAATAGACACACACTCTTTTGCCATTCTAGTGGCTTGAAAAACATCATTCAACTGCAAGTAACACTTAGACAACATCAAGAGAGCTATACAGAAATACAATTATATCACTGCAACATCCGCACAACATTTCATTACCCCCCCCCCACACACACACACACACAAACACATTGGCAAATGACATATTTCGTTACAAACCTCTCCCACTTACCATCGGCGACTTCAAAACTAGCATCAGGTCCATCCTGTCTTGTGATAGTAAGAACTTGTTCAATATGCCTTACAGCACCGCACCAATTACCCATTGACATCAGACACAGACTACACTGAACGTTTGCTAAATAATGTCAAAGAAATATTACCAATATTACTAAAATACTGCATATTATTTAAATAGCAATTATTACCGTATTTAATAATAGCAGACTTCATCTCGACAACATTCTCCGCTTCATCAATTACTTGCTTGTGAATGTTATAAGCACGACGCAAATGACCATTTAGCTGGCATATACGCCCCAAGGCATTCTTTGCTGCAGCTCAAAATCAGCAACAGTTAGACAAGTAATCTCTACACTATTCTAACCAACCTTGTAGAATGATGATACTATTACAACATTCCTTTTTAGAAAGTTCAATAATAAGATTGTACGTACGCTCAGCGTCATCAAGTTGATGTGAATGTGCGTAAGACAAAGCCAAACTACAAGCCACTAAAAACATAAACACAAATACAATTCACTAGCCAAGACTCTAGCACAACTTGTTACAAAGACTCAATTTGATTTCAATGTAACTGCGTGAACAAGAAACATAATCATGTAACTCAACGCTGAGCGATGTTAGTTATGTACGTATAGAAAGCACAAAAGTTAATCAGTGTGTAATATATACATTGAGTTAAGAAACCATAAAGGTGTCTGAGGACAATATATGTCATTAATATAAATGATATTAAGACTGCCTTCAATTTTACAATAGCAACTTGTTTACTAAACAAGCAAGTTCCAATTATTATTATTAGCATAAACGTTGAGCACGACATCTATGTATAAAAATAATGTTATGCTACAAAATGTGTAATCTTCATCCCTACTAGAAGTCTGACAAATGTATCGATGACTCTCTCCCATGTATAATTATTCTATAATTTCCTAATTAAGTACAGTGTGTAACGTTTCCGTCATTTAAGCCATCCACAAATTTTATATAAACTTCTAATCATCAACATCACCTTAACCTTTATTCATGGACAATCAATACCACTCATTGCCGAAGACTTTGCAAAGAATTGCAGCAAATGGTTTCATTAAAACGGCGGCTCCGAACCAGATGGTCCACTATACCACTATAAACAAATATGTTCTGTGTCAAAACTTTCACAGTATCGGTTCTAGTATTAGAATGATACCACCTGCCAAAAATAACCTTTTGTATTGCAGATGACTGGAAAAATTACCTTTGCCTCCTCTGTACCCTATAATATAAACATGTATTCGCACGTCTAAGAGTAACACACCTCTCGGCTCTCGAGAAGTGGATGCACCCCGCCGATGCGCTCTATCAGAAAAATTTGATCTATAGAATATTGCCAGAAAAATGTATATTGTAGTTACTTGAAGAGAGCGAGCCAGCTGTGTGTTCGATTTGGAGGAATAGGGCGGCTATAAATGAGAAAGCTTTTCTGTCCACATAGGCTTGAAATTCGCACGCGATGGCTTCTAGATAAGATTCATTTATCGGTTTTGAAATTAGGCCTTGTTTGTGGAGTAGTTCAAACTTCCACATAACCACGATCTCGATTCCGGCGTCTCGAATGGTTTGATCTCGCACGAGAGTTTCTCGTTACAGGAGGTTTGCGTTGGGTTCTCGCAAAGCTTCGAACCACCTTGCCAAGCGACAGCCGTAAAATTGAAATACTGCTCGGTGGGCCATTCCATCGACTGGAGCAGCCTGGACCCACCGCACAACACTGCGTGTGTCCGTGTTGGCTTTACGAAGGCGGCGATGCTGCCTTTCGCATTGGAGTCAGGAGTGGTGAGGTTATTCACTTTGCAGCTCGAGTGAAACGCTTTTTCGTAAGCTGATAGTTGTGTTTCGACCGCTTCAGTATAATCGCCGTGACTGACATTGGTGCAGGATCGCTGGCTTGGCAATGCCAACACCAGTAGAGGTTGAGGATCTTCTTGATATAGGAAGCTCGCTGCTCCAACTTACTGATTGTCAAGGTATTGGGATAGTGGACGGGTTGCAGTTTTAGACGCCGGACTTTCACCACTGCCTACCTCACACCAATACCCGTGTGGAAGTGCTTTTCGATTTTGTCGAGCTATATTAGGTTTGTCTTTTCGATTGCGGGTATTAGAGCCACCAAGTTCAAAAAGGAGATGGCGACCTCTCCGGCTTTGGCGGTACTGCAGTCTGCTAACAAACAATGATGTATGGCAAGACAACGGAATAGACATACGTTGTCGTTGAACCTTTCTTTAGCTACGAGTCCCTTCTTTTGGCGCAGCCAGTCGGGGAGAAGCCAGTCGGGAAGGAGCCAGTCGGGGAGAGCGCCTGTGTTTAGAAGAGCACGTTGATCTACCACTAAAGTTAACTAGACTTAGATAAATCGGACGAATGTCCACTTGGTGCGCAACTGGGTAGATCCCTTCATATTGTTAGGATACATATGTGCGGGTTTGTTCTATACAGTGTATTCTTTAGTTGCTTGGTGAGAGCTTGTGAAATATTTTACTTGACCTGTTTCAATGTTATCATATTGTCAATGAGATTGCCCCTATCTTACTGAAGAGTTTAAATGTCAAACTTCTGCGTCCTTTGGTCACTCTTTCTCGTTCGCTGTCCTGCTGAAGTATTTTCGGACCTTCCTTTTCCAAGGCGTAAAGTTAACGGAGTGCGAAACAATCTTTTTTGCCACATAAGACATCGATTGCATTGAGTTGCTAAATCATGGTACACAATTTGGCGGCTATATACTAAACCTTAAATTTCCTTAACTATGCGCCACATTCCAACAGACGGCAAACAATTCAGTGAACATATAGTAGAGACATTCTATTTGTCTAAAAGAGCACAACTTTCCACTATAGAGCACACCACACAATTTTGAGGCTACACACTAGAGATTTCATTTGTTTAAAAGGGTGCAATATTTTTCTATACCACACGGCACACACATCTGTGGCCATAAGACTCCGTTTGTCTAATATGGCGCAAAACTTGTCTGCCAGTGGGTGTGCATCCACGTCTCGGGAGTCGAGGGTGTGAGCCGTTCGACTTGGCGACGCACGTTTTCATGTTAGAGAAAAAAGAGGAGAGAAGGGTAATTTTGTCCAGATCTCTTCAATACTAAAAGAATATTTGCCAGGTTATATCATTCAAATCCAAGATCCACTAGTCTTCACGGACTATTTCCGTTCTGGACTATTTCGGTTCTGGACTATTTCGGTTCTGCACTACTCTGCTAAGTAGTACATCGGTGTTCTGGCTAAAACATTGATCATGTCCTGTTTTTGCTGTATGTGATGTTCAGCATTTTTCAGTGCGCTGTTTCAACAGGAAATGCTGTTTTTTGTTGCTTTTCGAGTGCAGATGTGAACAAAAGTACTTTTTAGAATAGAGCGTACGGTAATTTATGCATTGAAAAACGTAACAAATGACAGTCTGTTTCGACAGAGTATTGTAAATCTGAAAGGCAAACGCTTTCAGCGTTTGCCCTGAAATCTTTTCACGCAGCATAAAGGGCTTGTCATTAATAATAAACATAAGGTATGCGTTTAAGACAGAAATAAACTCCCATATCACCCGTGAATAGACA
>NC_085096.1:3940482-3990482 GCF_963422355.1 Corticium candelabrum
TAGGGACTTCAGAATGACTTTCCGGGTATGAGTGAGAAAGAAGAGCGACCAGAAATTGATGAACATCAGAAGATATCGTGATGTTATTTGAGAAGACTGTAGCCGTAGGTGTGTGGCCGAATGGATCGTCATATTGAGGCCGGCGAGAAGCTTGGCCCGAAAGAAGAGAAGCTAGTAGCGTTTAGCTGGCAGCAGGCGATTAAACGCGTGGAACGCCAACGTGGCAGAGAGAAACACAAACAAGAACGCAAAGAAGGAGAGCGTAGAGAAGAAGCACGACGAAAAACACAAGATTGAGATAGTGCGACTTGAGTTAGAAGCAAGCGGACATGCAGTTATGGTGCTCGTGGCCCAACATCAACTTCCAATATGTCGAACATTGCAGTATTCTCAGATAATGCGAAACAGTTAGACAACAATTTTCGACGGTTTGAGAGATTTTTTATCAACGGTGGCTGTAAGGAAAAAGAATGGGCGGCGTACTTGTGTGACATAGCTGTTGATGGGCAGGGCACTACTTGTCTGCTCGAGATTACCCGACAGCGCTTCTAATGATTATAAGCAACTCAGGCAGGTGTTGCTGAATAGCTACAATTTCGACGAATGATGGTTACAGCATAAAATTTTAGAAAAGGAGACCCAAAGCAGACGAGAGTTTGTCGCAGTTCGTCGCGCGTTTCTTGAACTACGTAAACAATTGAGTTTAGCAGAAAAATTGACGATACGTCGTAAGCACGGGTGCGTGACTTGTTCGTGAGAGAGCAAAAGCTTGACGCTCGCCCTAGCTGTATTTCTGTGAAAGACGTCACTCAGGAACTTGGAGAAGTTGACTGAAGCAGTGCAACGATTGCTACCGACGTGTAACAAACAAAGTTTACGTTACTCAACTTCGCGCAACTCGAAAAAACAGACTAGGCAGTGGATCAACCACGCATTGTGAAGACGAGGTAAGGGCGTTCAAGCCATTAGGTATTCAGTGCATTGTTTGTGCCAGATATGGTTTTAAAAGAATTGATTGTAGAGACAAGAGCATCGGAGCATGTTAAGGTGTGGTAAGGCATGTCATGAAGCGAGCAAATTGCAGGAGCAATCCCAAGACTGGAGACTTTACTGTCAGGTACAACTGCTAGTGCAAAGAGACGAGCGGCTGGACTCTGCTACTAAAACACCTTGGTGCGTCAAACGGTAATCTGGAAGCATCAACTAATGGCGATTTTCTACTTCTAGCAAACAGTAAGACGGTTCCGTGGATAAGCAATGTTGTGACTGAGGAATTGCCTGGAAATGATCAGTGCATGCCAGTGTCAGAAGAGAGGATTGGTACGTCAAAGGTACGTGTTTTAAGAGATACCGATGCATTAGGGGTAATAGTGAAGGAGAAGATTTTTCTGATACCCAGAATACTTGGCGCTATGAAACAATGCAATTGGTCGACAAAAACCTTCCCAGAGTACCAATGGTCACTGGTCAGACTGAATCGCCGTACCTGCCTGAACAGGTCCAGCAGGTTGCATGTCCTTCAAATGTCGTGTATAATGCGCTGGTTGGTAGTGTCCCAGGGTCAAAGGAAGCAGGGCATAACTCCATATTGGCATCTGGCCAATGTGGAGACAGCAAGATCCAGTGCTAAGTGAGCAGGTGACGTAACCCCTCTCAACGTACTGGCAGTGGAAAATTGGCTTTAGATCACACGAGACAATTTTTGGAGATGCAAAGTAACAATAAATCGTCACAGAAGTATTATAAGGAACCAAAATCAAAAGCAGGGTCTAGAAGAAATCAGGTTCTAAGTCAGGAATCGAGTTTTATGTCGGGTGTTCAAACAAACTAAAGCCATAAATAGCAAGCCAGTTCGGCAGGTAGTGCTACCGGAGGAGTTGCGGAGGCAGGCGATGGAGCTAGCCCACGGCAGTATAATGGGTATACCGAAGACAGTTGAAGGGACATTCAACAACTTTTATTGGCTGATATCCACAGTAATTTTCGCTCTTGCGACGTTCTTTAGAAAACAATGCGAATGAGATCGTTTCGAAGGCTGCTCCGCAGAGGATGCCCCTCATTGATCAGCCATTCAATAGAGACGCAGTGGACATAATGTTTCCTATACATTCACCCAGTCAGGAGAAACAGTTGCTATATTCTGACATTGGGCGACCACGCTACGAGGTAACCTGAAATAAAACCTCCGAATAAGGTGAGCCGTGAGACTATTGCCGAAAGGTCTTGGTGAATGTTATAGCGGTTCAGAGAACCATATGAAATTCTTACACGGGCACTGAATTTGTATCAGACAGCATGCACGAGTTCTCAAAGCTAGGCTGCTGAGCATACGCTTACTAAATGCGACGCTGTATCATCCAATGTGCAACGCCTTGTTGTGGAAATTTAGTGGGACGCTCTAGGCGGTGCTGAAAAGATTTTGTAGCGATCAACCACTGTAGTGACACGGCTACGTCAACCCACTGCTTATTGCGTACAAAGAAGGGTCCTGAAATTCAAAAGGCTTTCTACGTTTAAACTATTTTACGGGAGAAGGGTTCGAGTACACTTAAGAATTTGGACTAAGGATGATGCGCCAGAAGTGAGAAAGGGCTATCACTACTCATTTGAGTTGAGGGAGAGGCTTAAGAAGACATTAAGACTCAAGTTAGACAGAAGCGTTATTATGGCCGCAAGACTAAGGAAAGGACACTTGATGTAGAGGAATAGGTACTGTTAAACTCTATTAAACAGCAGCAAGGAGATTATGCAGTAGAAGGGCTCGTACCAAGTCGAAGCAAAGTGTGTTGTCAACGATTATCGAATCAATCTCAAAGGGAAGAGCAAAACTTGTCATATCAATTTGCTCAAGAAGCAAGCGGAGAAAGACAATGTTGGTGATAAAGACTTGGTCGAAGCAGTCAACAGAGGCACGTATTTAGTAGGTGGTGCGGTCTTGGAAAGGGTTTGCTCAGCCATTATTGAGAATAATGAATCATGTAGTTCCTATGATGCGATTAAAGGCATTGAGCTACTAGATGTTATTGCCTTGTAAGCTAATGAGTCATTGGTGGAATTCATCATTATGGAGAACTTAACTGCAGAGAAGAAGTGTCAAGTCCGAGATATATTGACCAAACTTTAACTGACCGTTACCGATCTGCCCGGGGAAACCGACATTGTCCAAAATCAGATAAAAATTATTTAGTAAAATATGATATATTTAAAGATAATGCGGGAGTCCCATTCTCCGTATTCGTCGCCAGTCGTTGTTGTGAGAAAGAAGAATGGCACTAGTCAAGTCTTTGTCAACTATTGCAAAGTGAGTAAGATAACATTGAGTGTTGTGGAACTGCATTTGTAACCCTCATCCAGAATCTTAGCAATAAACGTTTCTTCACAAGTATTGATCTTATTAAGTGCTAGTGGCAAGTAGCCGTGGCACCCGGTGATGTCCATAAAACAGCATTTTCTACAACCAATGTAATGTATGTTTTTTGTATGCCATTCGTCATCGTGAACTCGAGGTCAACGTTGAATACAGCTATCAAAATATTCTAAACGGAATGGTAAATGTATAGCATTATGTTAATGACATTTCAGCTTGTACAAATACATGGGATTGTCACGTCGCGACTGTCACGTCTCTACACACACATATATGGAGTCTAGAGGGAACTAGGGAGTCGGGGAGGAGCAAAAGATATTTTTAGAAGCGGTCAATTAGAGTTAAAGTTGCCGGTGAGCGTGAGTGTGAGCGAGAGCGGGAGAGGAGAGGAGAAAAGAGAGAGAGAGAGAGAGAGAGAGAGAGAGAGAAGAGAAAGAGGAGAGGGGAGAAGAAGAATCAGACGGTGAAAGTCTGTATGAAGGTCATATGCACAACAGGCAGAAGGGACAGAGAAAATTGGTGCTTACCGTTATAATTATTAAACTGTCAGTTACGTGGTGTTGAAGAGCTTGTGCGCGTATATACACGATTGTACTCATATATAGTCCGTAACATTAATATAATCATTCACTGCGAGTCGAACTACAACGTCTTTCGTGTACGCTGAAAAGCTCTTGGATTCTCGCGCGCGACAACTGGGGCTCAGGCGGGAAAGCAGCTATTCGGGATTACAGAAGACGCAACACAGTCGAAAGGTGAAAGCGTAGATTAATTTGTTATGGAGCGACTAGTCACGATTGGGAAAAAGATGGGGTTGACTGGAGCGGAGTTACGTCAATTCGTGACGGATCAACAGACGATTGAAAGAGAAGAGAGACAAAAGGAACGAGAATTAAAGAAAGAAGAACAAGAAGCCGCAGGAAAGGCCAGAATAGAAACGGCCGAAGAAGCGGAACGGGCCAGAAAAGAAAAGGCTGAAGAAGCGGAGAGAGAAATGATTGCAGCGGAGAGAGAACGACACCATGCCTTAGAGATAAAAAGATTAGAGCTGGAGGCGGCGAGAATTAAAGACGCGCTCATCAGAGTAGACCATACTAGCGCAGCGAAACTACCCAAGATCGCATCCTTTTAAGATGGTAAGGAGGAACTAGATAGTTATCTACTGAGATTCGAGAGATTTGCTAGAGCGAATAGATGGAAGGACGAACGATGGGCTGGCGCTTTAAGTGCTTTGTTGTCTGGGAAGGCCCCAGACGTATATTCCCGATTATCGGAAGAGGCAGCTGTTGATTACAGGCAATTAAAGGAGGCCCTCTTGAAGAGATACGACCTGGCGGAAGACGGATACCGTCATAAGTTTAGAAAGAGCAGGCAGGAGCTAGCAGAGAGGCCCGATCAATTTATTCACCGCCTGAAGAACTACCTGAAGAAATGGATGATGTTTTCGAAGTGCGATCCCAAGTCAGCCGAGGAGGTCACAAACATGTTCTTAAGAGAACAGTTTTGGAAGTGTGCCCAAAGGATCTGGCGGTACATCTAAAGGAGAGGGAGATAGCGAGCCTAGAAGACCTCGCGAACGCAGCCGATCGCTACTTGACAGCGCACCAACGGAAGTTTTGCACAGTGTCGAATGCTCCAACCAGTCAACCGACTACGATTAGTGATGGTACCAATACGGCTTCAATTGGAGAGAGAGCGTGACGAGATGGAAAGCCTTCATCCCGCTGCTATATTTGCGACAAGCCCGGCCACAGAGCAGTAGACTGCCGACTTCGAGGGAAGAGACGGTGCTTCAGATGTCAGAAACTTGGACACGAAGCCAAACACTGTTGGAACCCCATCGGTACTTCGAGGCAGGAAAGCAACCAGAAAGCTACTTATCGAGCGGGGGCGACAAAAGATCATAGAGATGGACGCAAATCGGAGAACAGAAACTCAAACAATCGTTTATCGAGTGACGCCGGCATTAAAACAAGCGGATGTCTATTGGAGAGGCCAGCACGTGCCAAAAACGGATTTCTAGTCCTCGCTGACGGCACCGAGGTACCGTACGTGTCGTATACGGAGAACGCCTGCAGCAACCGAGCATTTCCGATGGATAGAGAGATGCCAGTGAGAGAAGGAAAAGTAGATGACAGAGTCATACAAACTTTGAGAGACAGGAGATGCAGTGGCATATTGGTGAAGCAAGAGCTAGTCAAACCAGATCAAAACACGGGAAAGTTTGGATTCATCAAGCTATCGGACTGTACGGTCAGAGAAGTTCCATTAGCGAAGATAAAAATCGGCACTCCATACCTCACAGGAGACGTGGAGGCTCTGTGCCCGCGCAACGCAATTTATGGTCTTATTATCGGGAACGTCCCCGAAGCCAAAGATCCTAGAGTAAATCAGTGGCAAGCCAGTGCGTTAACCAGGGCGGCTTTGAAAAGGATCGACCGGAGCAACCCGTTAGTGACTAGCATTCGGAGGAAATGGATGGATATTGACAGAGCACAACTGTCGCGTTTACAATCGGAAGATACGTCGCTACACAGTTACCAAGACGAAACCCGAAAACAGAGGAAAGGATACCAAGAAGTGACGTTTGAACCCTAAAACAGCGTGTGGTATCGACTGTATAAGCACCCCAAAGTAAATATGGAAAAGCAGATACGTCAAGTGATCGTACCGAAGACACTCCGCAAGCAAATTATGGAAATCGCACATGAGTCGGTGATGAGTGGACGCCTCGGTATAAGAAAGACGAGAGACAGGATCCTCAACGACTTCTGGTGGCCTTGGATCCAAAGCGACGTGACCAGGTTTTGCAGGTCATGCGATGTATGTCAAAAGACCGTACCTAAAGGCACAGTACCCCGGGTACTTCTTCAAAGAATGCCTGTGATAGACACTCCGTTCAAGAGGGTAGCCGTTGACTTGGTTAGACCTCTCTACCCTCCTAGTGACAGTGAAAGCCGATACATCCTTACATTGGTTGATTACGCTACGAGATACCCCGAAGCCGTCGCGCTAAAGAAAATTATCGCAGAGGACGTGGCGGAGGCCCTCGTAAATATGTATAGCCGCGTCGGAGTTCCAGAGGAGTAACTCACTGATATGGGACCTCAGTTCACTTCAGAGTGTATGAAAGAAGTATCACGTCTACTCAGCATCCGACATCTAACTACTAGTGCTTATCACCCTATGTGTAACGGGTTAGTGGAACGATTCAATGCCACATTGAAAGCTATGCTAAAGAGGCTATGTAGCGAGAATCCACGTCAGTGGGACAGCTATATCAATGTTCTCTTGTTCGCCTACCGTGAAGTTCCCCAACAGTCTACGGGATTCGCCCCTTTCAAACTACTCTACGGGAGGACCGTGAGAGGACCGATGAGGATTCTAAGATCAATATGGACAGGGGAAGAGGGCGAGACAGAGGCAAGAACTAGCTACCAATATGTGTTTGAACTTAGAGAGAGATTAGAGGAGATTATGAAAGTGGCACGTGAGGAATTAGAGAGGTCCCACCGACGCTACAAATGATACTTCGACAGAAGATCAAAGGAGAGACGGTTTGCTCTAGCGGTCGAAGTGCTGGTGCTATTACCAACAGACAATAACAAGCTGTTAATGCATTGGCGGGGACCATTCCGAGTAACCAAGATCATCGGGATCAATGACTATGAAGTCGAAGTACGGGGCAAGGGAAAGATTTACTACGCCAATTTACTAAAAGGTACCACTCGAGGAATGACACCGACGGCAAACTATGCGGAAGAGCTACGGGAGGGTTGCTTTTACAGGTAACAAGTGCAATGATATTAGAAGCAGATGAATGGGATCACGACGACACAATAAATGAAAACAGCCTGCTTGAATTAGGAACCTGTCAACCCAAAGAGACAGTGGGAGACGTAAAGATAAGTGAGGAGTTGACGTTCGGAGAAAGAAAGGAAGCTCAAGAGGTGATCGGAGAGTTTAAAAACGCTTTCACCGATCTTCCAGGCTTGACCGACTTGGCCGTGCATCGGATTCGACCAACGTCTGATCATCCGGTGAAGACTACGCCGTACGCGATACCTTTTCACATAAAGTCTGGACTAGAAAACGATATCAGAGACATGCTGAAAATGAATATCATTCGAGCATAGGAATAGCCATACGCATCTCAAGTAGTTCTAGTTCGGAAACCTGACGGAACAAACAGGGTTTGTGTGGATTATAGAAAACTCAATCGCCTGACCATATGCGATCCTGAGCCCATGGCACCAATGGTGGACTTAGTTCAAGACCTCGCCCGAGACCGATACTTTACGAAGATAGACTTGTCCAAAGGCTATTGGCAGTTCCCTGTGGAGACGGAAGATGTACACAAAACTGCGTTTGTGGTACATAATGGCACATATGAGTTCCTCAGAATGCCGTTTGGATTAGTCAACTCTGCAGCTACTTTAGTGAGAGGATTGAGAAGGTTACTGGAGGGACTGGAGTACGCGGACCACTACATGGACGACATCGTCATTCACACACCTACGTGGAGAAAACATATTGCCGCTCTCAGGGGAGTACTGAATAGGATTACCCAAGCTAGCCTGACAATTAGAACTTCTAAATGTGTGGTTGGAGCGCGCAAATTGTCATTTATCGGCCACAAGATCGGACACGGCCTCACTCAACCAAGCGAAGAAAACGTCCTGAAAATTAGGAATGCCATGAGGCCCGGCACAAAGAAGGAACTGCGCGCAGTTCTAGGACTAACAGAATTTTATAGAGAATATCTACCCAACTATGCGGCCATAGCAGTTCCTCTGTTTGAATTGACAAAGAAAGGACTCCCAAACAAACTGGAATAGAAAGAAGCGCAGGAGAGGGAATATTTGGCATTGAAGAAGGCGGTATCAGCTCGACCCATACTCAAGTTGCCCGAACATGATAGGCGTCTCTTCCTTCGAGTAGACGAGTCAGATGTAGGAGTGGGAGCGATGTTGATGCAGGAGTACGGAGAAAAACCATTCCCAGTAGCATATGCAAGTAAGAAACTCAGCGACCGAGAGAGAAGATTCTCCACCATTGAGAAAGAGTGTTTAGCGGTTGTCTGGGGAATCAGAAAGTTCATGAGATTTATTTACGGAGTAGAATTCACTCTCCAGACGGACCACCGACCGCTGGCATACTTGCATAGAGCAAAATTCGAGAACGACAGGATTATGAGATGGGCCATGTATCTACAACGTTATCGCTTCACGGTGCAGGCTATCAAGGTTCGGAGAATGTCGGGGCCGCCTTCCTCAGTCGGGTGTGCTAACGGCGACCGACTGAGACGTGCTTGAGTTGCAAGGAACTACTGAGGAGTTTCTTTTCAAATGAGGGAGATATGTCACGTCTCTACACACACATATATGGAGTCCAGAAGGAACTAGGGATTCGGGAAGGAGCTAAATATATTTTTAGAAGCAGTCAATTAGAGTTGCAGTTGCCGGTGAGCGTGAGTGTGAGTGAGAGCGGGAGAGGAGAGGAGAGAAGAGAGAGAGAGAGAAGTGAAAGAGGGGAGGGGAGAAGAAGAATTAGACGGAGAAAGTCTGTATGAAGGACATGAGCACAACAGGCAGAAGGGACAGAGAAAATTGGTGCTTACCGTTATAATTATTAAACTGTCAGTTACGTGGTGTTGAAGAGCTTGTGCGCGTATATGCACGATTGTACTCATACATAGTCCGTAACATTAATTTAATCATTCACTGCGAGTCGAACTACGTCGCCTTTCGTGTACGCTAAAAAGCTCTTGGATTCTCGCGCGCGACAGCGACCCTAAAATTGGTATTGAGACGACTGACTAAGGTCAAATTCACAGTCAAGCCATGCAAGATGGTTATCAGGGCGGTACCGACTTCATTTTTGGTCTTAAAGTAAGTTGTAGAACAAATTCACCGCTCAAAGAGAAGCTTCAAAATATGTGAGAAGCAAGTTGGTCACTGTTTACCTGACAGGTTACTACTGCAAATTTTTCCCAATTAGCGCAGCCGTAGCTGTACCGTTGACTAATGTTACAAGAAAGGGGCAACCTAAAAAAGTAAGCTGGGGTTGATTTTCAGGAGAAAGCATACACGACGTTGAAGGCTATAAAAACAACGCACATAATTGTTCACATTCCAAATCATGGCAAATCATTCTTCTTGCAAGCAGGCGTCTCTGAGATAGGCATAGGGCTGTGCTAATGCTGCAATACGAAGGCATGATGTTCCCAGCCACCTTCATCAGTAAGAAGTTAGCTGAAAGGGAGACACGCCTTTCAAACCTTGAAAGAGATTATCTGGCGATCGTCTGGAGTGTAAAAAAGTTGAGAACATTTTGTATTGAAGAGAATTTACCTCCAAACCAATCATCAACCTCTATGTAACTAAAGCAGGTATGGTTTCGAACGATCGCGTAATGCGCTAGGCGCTGTATTTACAAACCATCACATAAGGATCCAAATAATATAAGGAACGAAAAACAAGGCTAATTTTCTAAGCGGCATTCGATGACGTATATGTCTACTAACTGGTACAAAGATATAATGCAGTAAATATTGTCTGAGGGAGCTGCTTGGCGCAAAGACAATAAACGTATGCAACGGTGATTGGTCAGTACACGTAGGTATTTGTGTTTGACTGGGTTAGATTTGACTGGGGAGCTGTATTACATTATTAGATTCTAATAGAATCAACATTGATATTAGTCACGGTCAGTCGTTGGTGCAGTCTACGCGTAAAATCTCGTCAGGTGCTGTATCCGTCATTGAAAAAGTTAGTGAGACACAAATATATGCAATTAATTACTCTTTAACTCTGCGATAGTACCTCACTAACTGCGGTTGTGTAGCTAAGCCTGATCGTCCGTTGCAAAGACAAACGTAAAGCGCAAACTGTGGGTCTCGCTCCTTTGCATGTGTATCGGAACGCTAGACCAACAACGACGAGACGATGTGACACCCGCTACATGCATGTTGTCTTGTGCATTAATATCTTTTGACAGCCGACAAATATTCTTCTATACCCCACTGGAATGCAGTGGGATAATGACAGAGGCACAAAATCCTAAAAAAGCACTACTTTAAATCCTCTGGTGCCTCAAGAATGTAAGCAAGAAGGATCTGACTACGCAAGGCAAGGGTAGGGTAAAGATCAAGTTTATGGGGCAGGAGCATGGTTAGGGTTATAGGGTAGAGCTAGGGTAATGGTTATGGGGTAAGACTATGGCTATGGAAAAGTGGTAAGGTTAGAGTTATGGGGTAAGGGTATAGGTAGGGTTATCTCGTAGAAGTAGGGTAGGGTTATGGGGTAGCGGTATATCTAAAACTAGAGTTATAATGGTGGAGAGCGACTGATTGTATGAGATAGGGATAGACCTGGGAGTATAGGTGTAGCGCTATAGGATGGCCTATTTGGTGGTAAACGTACTTCCACTGGCTTGCGCGTGCGCTAGCACTCGAATCCCCGGCAACCCTCTCGGGTAGTCGAATCGGGTGGGCTTCGTTCCGTCGCTAAAGTTTCGTCCTGCTCTAGACGAAAAATGGACTTGGTGCAGGTTCGATTTCCATTGTCCACCGTGTGAGCTCGGACGTATCTCATGTAGGCTAGTTTATGTAGGCAGCTCCTAGTATACAAACCATAAATACACACGAGGCTCACATTCTCTTTCAGTGATGCTTGAAGCATTGCCCAAGATTCTGCATTAAAGAAAAAGACACCGTCACTGTAAACATGTTTGAACATAACAGCATAACGAGCAGCAAGCGATGATTTGCCAATGCCTCCGTGGCCACAAATCACCTAAATAGGAGAAGATTTTATCATTGCAAGCAAGATAGACGTATACTGTAGTAATGATTGTATCACCAGTAAACAGAATTCAACTGCAAGCGATAGTGAAGAGAGACGATCATCATCTCCTAAAAATTGTCGTCTAATTTCACTAAGTTCCTTTTCACGACCGTACATTTTCTTGTCATCACGAAGATTTCTCGGAAAAACAGACTCTGCAAACAAACATGAAACACAAACATGTCCGGCTAAACGAATTGTGTTTGCACTTACCCTTTTTCTCCTCTTTTGCACTTCTTTTGGATCTCTGTAACTCTACGACTTTAGATCTTACTGCATCTAAATTTGTTCTACTTCCAGACGAACAATACCAATCATTTAACATTTTGATTGCTCTCTCTCTGGTTGCAGAAATGTCTCTTTCGATACAATCCATACGTTCTGAATTGAAGCCGAGATATTGACCTAACTCTCGCCAGTTGCTGCCAACCAATTTGGCCAACTGAAACAGTTGATATTCAAAGGAAACTATTCAGAAACAATGCAAAATTTTGCTATGCTATTTCTCATTAAATTTAGTGCAACTAACCGTCTTTATTTGGTGTGTGTTCTCGAAAAACTCTCTCCACCATCTCTTCTCCAAAGACCTCTTCTGCATGCCGTCTGCATTCGGCATCCAGCAAAGTTTCGCACAGCAACCTAATAGTCGCTTTCCTTCCATGTTTTTTCTTCCATCTTTCTAACATGACTGCTGACTGATCAGACAAACTGCGCTCATATTCATATTCAATGCCATCAATATCATAACACTGAAATGAATGAGGACGAAGGCAGCGAGCTACGTCCTTCCATTTCGGTTTAATTTGTTCGGACAAACATCGTAGCTGAGTATTGTTTGGACATTCTTCAATATCTGCAGCAACAACGAACGTCATCAAATCAACAAGACAAAACAATTACATCTCGAAAACCTGATGAAGAGTGTAACATTTCTTGGTGCTCACAAGCCCTACAAATATAATATTAGATTTGATTACAGTTGCATTTTACTCGTACCATATCTGTTAATGGCAAGTTAATCCAGGTAATTAAAATTTTAACGCCTTCTTTTAGTTTAATTATTCTGCTGGAAGAAAAGTATAAAGCTTATAGAGACAAAGTTTCTAAGTAGACCTGTCATTGTGAGACATACAAAAAAGACGTAAATAACAGCCATCAACGGTTTTCTACATTACCGTTACTAAACGAGTTTTAGCATTTTGGTCAACAAACCAAAATACAAAATCCACGTGTAACTAGATAATTGTATAACGCCAAATATAACTAAACATAAATATAAAAATGAATGTAACAACTTACTCGCATGGGTCACATGTACTTTGGATTTCGTCATTTTCATCTAAACACAAAAACACCATGCACATACATTAGTAGAAATTCTTCCTTTTCTATTAACTGTAGAACATAATCACCGTCTGAAAGTTGTTGTTTTGATAGGTTACTAGCTGACCTCCGGGTTGTACTTTTCAACTTCTCAAACGTCTGTCTGAAAGTATCAATATGTCTTTTGGTCAGCTCAGAGTCTTTTCTTGTCACAATTTTATGCATTAGTGAAATAGTCCTTCTTGTTACGCCACTCATTGCAGAGAGAACAGAATAACACCGTTGCATATGTAAATCTTCGACTTTAGCTTTCACGTATCTACCGAACCTACTGGGCTTCAAAACTGGAGATGATTGAAGGCTGTGTTCTGCTAGTTGATGTGGTAATTGGAGAGCACCATTGTCTTTCTTGTTGACGAAACTAACACTTGCTAATTCCTTCATATTGGCTAATAAGTCGTCGATGTCAAGTCTTACGCTTGTTTGATCTTTAATGTTCACGACCTTTTCTGATAACAGTAACAGTTTTCTGCTAATCAAGTTCGATAAAGCTCTCGTGACTGCAAAGCTACTTGCACGCAGTTGTCGTGCAGCTGTTCTTTTCTTACATTTCTCATATATTATATGCCTTGCAGATTCTACTGGCAACAGCCTAGCAGCAGACTTTGGCATTAGAGAAAGACCTACAACCCCAATGACAATTATGCCTGCTAATGCAATATGTAGTATGAAACACTAGCTTTGTCATTATAAAGACATATTAAATTTATAACAAAAGCAAGAGAGACCAAACAAAAACTCATGCACATTTCGGTTATTGATTCAATACTGTATCTGTACTATCATTAAGTGTACAAAGCAAAGACGTTGACAGTTTGATGAAAGCACAAAGCAATGGCAAAATAAGGTAAGACAAGTGTACAAATCAATGTAAAGTAACTGTCAACATAAACAGGTAATCAAGCGACTTAATATTTGAGAACAAGAAAGTATGTAAACATGCAGACCATATCTAAGAAATTCCATCGTCGCTTAAAATCAACTTAAATTTTACGGATGAATATATTGAATTCAACATAAGTCAATTTTCACAAAGACCAAATTTAGATAGCAACTTGAAATAATATAACAACAATTGAAAGATGTAGAAGGCATAAACATACCAACATCCAATTTTGCTAACAATGCCTTGACCTGATCCATAGTTTTGTGATGATGACCACGTGCAACCAATTGCCTCAAACTTTTGGACAACTTGTTGGTGTCACTTTTCATGTCTTCTTGTTCCTTGCTGCTCACACGCCTTTCTGAAGACAGTAATGACTTCTGGTTCATCAAGTTCATTAGAGCTGTAATGACTGTACAGCAATGTAGGTGCTTCTCTCTTGCTTCTATTCTCTTCTGACCCTTGTTGCTCACAACATTGCTTACAACTTGTATTGCAGGAGATCTAGTAGTATTTTTTGACACAGCAGGGTAATCTAAACACAGAAAAAAATAAAAATATATATTTTAACACATAGACAAATTTTGACAATAAAACTAAATTCTGAAATACATAACATTAAAAATTGTTATAGTGCAGCACAAATAAGATTAGCACCATTGTCTACGCATGCGCACAACATTGTTCAACTGTAAAGTAGCTATTATCCCCAAAGTGGATATCAATATGATGTAACCATTAGAAATGAATCATAAAAGATGGCACAATTAGTTCCCTTATGTAAAATTTTATTCCGTTGTAATTCAGTCAGGTTTCTACTCTAACAAACTCTTAGTTAGAACCTACCATCCGCATGTTCGCTTTCTTCTTGTCGACTAAAAACTTCAGCAGACTGGTTGGTCTGTAGGTCACCAACTATTTGATTCAATACTTCAGTCATTTTGAGCATTTTCCCAAGTTCTTTCTCTTTGTCTGTTACCAGTACTTGCCTCTCGAGAATCGAAAGGGCAGCAGACGCCAACTTCACGCACAATCCTAACTGTTCCAAGTCATCATCGAAAACGACATCAGTTACTCTGCCGTGATTGACTAAAGCAATTGCTTGGGTGCCAGCAGACAAAGGTTTCCCATGTAACACATTGCTGATTGCTAAAACATCAAACATAACATTAATTAATTAAGTTTCAATTGCAATGTAAAGAACATATACTGTTAAACAGTTGGTACAAGAAACAGTCAGACCATAAGTACGCTGGTTACTTTTATATGGCGTTTAATGAACCAGTTAAACGTAGTGAATTCGTCCGGAGATTCGCTGCTGAGCGCACGCGTACGGCGGACTCACGAGGGTCCTACGATAAACGAAGCATGCGCATTGCTAGCGACTATCCGGCCTTCCACAGCACAGAAAGCTTCACAGAGCGCGTGTGTTTCGTTTTGTTCCCTTTTTGGCAGACGGTGAGCAGTCAAAAGAGAGAATACAATCAAGGCAAGTTCGTACTCGCATCAGAGAAAGTCAGGGCCGTTGGATTCACCACTGGCAGACCGCCTGCTCAAGAGACAGCACGTAGATATCTCTGCTTTTTCCGCGGTTTCGAGTCATCTCAATTTCGCGTGCCGTTTTTGTCGTCGCGGTGTTTGCGCGCTTTTTGTTGCCACGTAACCGCATATATCCCGGAGAGTATATCGCGCGTAAGCGGGTGGCGCAAAGCACGCGATAGCTTACCTGGTTGTAGCGAATATATTTTTCGCAACGGTTGCAGCGTATATTGCGTATGAGCAGGTAGCTGGCTGCAATGAGAAAGGGGTAGCTGCTGTGGACGTTGGCGTGTCAAGTGTAACGCTGTTGCAAAGAAGCACATTGCGAGAAGCCGAGAATGCTCGCTATGCTAGCTCACCTCGGTTTACGCGCGAGCAAGCAGTCTCCGTGTCTGTTTGTCTTAGATGGCAGAGCAACATCACACTGCAGCATCAGATGACGCCCAGAGTGGGCACGTGTTGTCTAATCAGCAGCTACAGGAGCTAATGACCGAAACGGCGAGAATGGCGATCGCGGAGTTTGCGCGGGCTTCTCGGCCGCCCGTCTCAAGACCAACGCAGAAAAAGGTAGTGGTCTACTCAATGCGTATCACATGGGGCGTCTTTATTGCTCATGTCGCCGTCTGCCCGACGCATTCAGATACTGCATGTTCGTCGAGAGTAATTTGCCAGTCGTACGTTTAGCCAGCGCCCAGCACTAGTATAGCTTGCATGGGAGAGTGTTCAGAAGTGTCACTTATGGTGGGTGCGTGCGTTAGTGTCGGCATGGTTAATTTACTGGAAAAATGGCAGTTGCGTGGCTGCCACGTGGCCCACAGTACAGTCACTGCTGGAGAAGGCGTTGCATGATGCGAGAACGGCAGGTTTGCAGACGGCCTGTATAGCGGCTAGGAAGACAGTCAACCATCAGCGGCGGACGACTGTACGTATACCATAGCTGTCTAAGTAGCTAAATTAGATGTCGTGTACTGAGCGGTGATGTCAGGGCTGAGACGGGAGAGGCAAACAGTGCCGTTAGCAAGGCATGTTTGTCATTGGGGATAAGCAATAACACACATGGAAGGTATATACAAAAGCAGAGCAGAGAAGTGATCGGGCGGAGCCTGACGCAGGTGCGACTGCTCAGCAATAGGTGGGAGCGGCTATGCTGGTGGCTACTGTTAAACCACATATGGGTGTTGACGCAGGGCCAGCGTTAGTCGGGGTTTGCGTTAACACAATCAACAGGCTGATCAATTCTGTGGCGGGACGGCTGGTCCAGCTCTGGCGTAGGGCCGGTGCTAGTCAGGTTGGAACACCCACTATCAGCATGCGATTCCATTCAGTGGAGGGACGGCTTGTTCAGGCCGGGGCAGGGCCGTCACTAGTCAGGTTTGCTCACGCAGTATCAGTAGGTAGGCCTTTTCTGTAGCGAAAAGGCTGGTACAGGTCTGTCGCAGGGACGGTACAAGTGTAGTTGGCTCACGCACGATCAGCAGGCGGTCCAATTCTGTGGCGGGACGGCTGGTCCAAGTCTTTGAACGATTAGCGATTATGGCATAGCACCAACAGCAACAGCTTCAGGTAAAGATGGAGCAGACCGCCGGGAGGAAAATCGACGAATTCTTGCGGAGGTCGTGGGCTAGCGGTTTCGCAACAGGTCCAGATAGCATAGCTCTCGATTTCACAGAAGGGTTTGTACTGTACGCGCCGAGCGTGAGTGGCTATTCGTGCGCAGTGTGGTAGATGGGCCGGAGGTCTGTATGCAGCGGTGTTCCTTTTGTGTGCGTACAAGAAGGAATGGAATGGGTGGAGCCATTTGGTTTGCACGTTTACTGGCGAGCAGGAAACGGTCGCCGCCGTGCACAGTAAGTTCAGGTGATCACGGGCATTTTTTATGCGGACAGGTGAAATCAAGGAGATAGTGCCGGGTATCCAGATACAGGCGAGGTCACGGATGGCCTTGAGTGCCGATATCTGTGAAATGCAGGTTTCGTTTGTACACCGTATGTAGCAAATCAATGTTCGCAGAGCAGACAGTGTAAAGAAATTGGCCTGGTAGCTTTTGAGGAACCGTCGGAAGGCGAGGGCGCAGTGCCAGCAGTAGTCAGCAAAATGAATGGAGAGCGCATACGTAGAGATGGCGACGCCAATTGTGGCTGTAACGGGTCGTCGTCCAATGGGGCAGTGCCAGTGGCGAGCAACGCATAAGCGGGAAGCACATACATGCATATGCCAAGTTTAGAGACAGGCAGGTGGTACGTAATCAGTAAAATAGCCTTATTAATGACCAACGGGAAATGCATACGCATGCCGACTGTAATGACGGCTATGTCATACTGCGGAGCCATCGGCGGATGGTGGTCGCGGGACCAGTAAAGGTCAGCGAATGAGCCAAGCGGGAAGACACGGCAACGTCTGCAGATGGCCGATGCGAGAGTAGGCGGCGATTGTGCCCGTGGCGGCACTGGCGGCCTGTGGATGAAAATGTGGGCGTCCACTTTGACCATAGTGGCGCGAGAGCGGCGTGAAAGAAACGCGTTGCACAAATGGCTAGTAACGTGCGGAGCACACTTCCTTGGCTTGCGGATGTCGAGGCTGGTTCGTGTGCGTTGCCAGAACCGACGGCGATAGATCACATGCAACTGCTCACGGAGGAGATGGAGGAGTAGCCGCGTCGGGTCGGTAGAAAAACGGCGGAACATCGCCGGGATTGTGTGGAGATGGCAGATCTGCTGCCAGACAGTGTCGAGTTGCACCGACTCGACGATGGCGCTTCGCAGGGGAGGTGCGCGTCTTGTGGCGGTAAAGCCGGCAAATGCTCTGTGCTTTGCTGCATGCACTGCCATAATAGCTGAGAAGCATCTCAACAGGGTGAAAATACTTGTTGGCGTACCTGCGACTGATCGTAAGAATTGCAGCTGGCTGATCGACTCCAGATTTAGAAGGTACGTGCGGGAGAAACTTTCTCCATGTATAAATATTCGTCAGGCTTTGCTGGACCGCTGTCGAAGGCTGGGGCTGAAAACTGACCATTCAACTGAAGAGTGTGCTTTGTCGATGCGGCGCCGCGGTCTAACTCGCACGTAGCTCTTATTCCGGTGCAATTTCTTACAGTGTCCTCCGGCAATGCCCAGGCGGAGTGCCGCTGTGTCGTGGGTGGAACCTGTGATCATGTAATTGAGCACCATCGTGCATTTACAAGCAAATGTGGGGCACATGCGGATTGCTGGGGTAACTGCGCAGGAAGGGCGTAGCTACTACGGTAAAAGGGGGGTTGAAAGTCAGAGACCGGACGGTAGACGAATAGCTGCCCGTGGTGTGGGCTGGTGGCGTTTGGGGCTAAATTGGCCGCGAGTGGTTGCCGTGTGCTTGCGTGCGGTGCCAGCTCGCTGCTCTAGACTGGCGGCGGTCGGCCGCATTATTCCCTGAATAGCAACGCAGTCGGATTCGTCTGGCTCGTGATGCCGCTGGGCAGTGCAGGACAATTCATGGGTTCAGCATCATTGCATTGTTCACATCCTGGGTTTGAGTTCTAATTGCGCCCGGGTAGGTGGTCCCAGTGGCGTTGACCGTGGTTGTTTTTGGGAGCAGGCTGCGTGGCCATTTACGTTCAGTTTCAGTCGGACGGCGCCTTGGTCGTGGCGGCGCGCAGTACATGCGCGGACGCAGAACGCAGTCGCGCACGCGATGTCGCGAAAAGTGGTGGACCGGTCATTGGTTGTTTGGTTCATTTCTTGACTCGGCTCCGCGTTCTGTGACACTAGTCGTAGCGGCTTTGATATGCGACACCGACATCGTCTGGACGTCGGACTGCTGGAACAATCGGTTTAATGCTTGTTTGGCGCTGGGCTAGCCCAGTTCACGTTGTGGGCATACCATTCAGGGTACTCACAATATCAACAAACCTGCGAGCGAACCGGTGTCGCACCAATCTGAATACCGACATCTGAACAGTCTCAATGATTTCTAGCAGCGTTCCTTGCTGACGATGGTATCGTGCACTCTACCCGTAAAAATGCCTTGTCAGCGGTGCTCCAGACTCGCATTCGGCACAGTTTAGAAAACCCCTGTTGCATTTCTTGCCGCTGTTAGTGTACTGGTCCTACGAGGCCTTACACGGGCGACGTAAGGCCTTAAATGGCGGTAGCGATTACCAATTATTCCAGATGTGTACTGCTCACACTGACAGACCACTGGGTCCTAAGAGTGGACGAGTTAGACGTGATAATGCTTCGGACTGAGGTTTTTTGTTTTTCTTTGGTTTCTGCGCGAGGGTGAAGTTAGAGTACTGGTCAGTTTGTACCGGCCGTTGAATCGTCGGTTTATCTGACAGTTAGTGTTGTTGTAGTAGACTCCCTCTAGAACCCGTATCTTATGAGAGTTAAACTCATACAGTCAAAACATTGACCCGTTCCGGCAGGGGGTGGATATTCATCTCGTGAGGACGGGTACCGCTTTATGTCCTATCACGGCAATGCTAGTATACCTCGCCTGGCGAGGTAGAGAGGCAGTCCGCAGTTTCTGTGCTCTAATAAAATGCCTCTGTCTATGCAACGACTTTTCAAAAAATTCCTAGCGGCACCAGAAGCCGGGGGTTTGTGTCCGGTTACTCGAGTCACAGCTTTAGTATTGGAGCGGCAGCCACACCTGCAAAACTGACTCCACGATCCAGACACTGGCGAGGTGGAAAAACGATGTTTGCAAGCGCTACGTAAAACTTGTCGCCAAGATTCTAGCGGCATACTCTCAGTCGTTAGTAACTTCCCGCCAGGGACGGAGCGATGACAAGTTTTCAAGACACAGGGGTAGCATGCGTGCTTTTCTACCAAGCGACTAGTTGTACAGTTACTTGCGAGCATGGTTGCTTTCGTACGGGCGTGCTATAGACGCATGCTCACTAAACAGTGACAAGGCAATCACCAATGATAACTAAGCGATGATACGTAGCCGAATGAGTCTTGGAGATGTAGATTCTGGAGAAGTGGGTCCGCCTTGGATGCGGGGCGACCTCGCCGTTGAGCGTGGTCGCATTCTTTGTGGAGCCGGAATCCCGTCTGAAGTCCCGGATCCGCGACGGACGTCGGTTCTCCTGGAAAATGGGCTAGGCAGGGCTCTGCCACTCTCTACGGCCACGCCTTTATTATGCAGGCTGGCTCAGTAGAGGGGTCTCGTAAAGTCGGCAAATGAACATCATTACTGGAAAATTGACGGAGGTAAGAATTCTGATGGAGTTTAATAAATCAGTTAAACGTATTAGAATTGGTATGGAGATGCACTGCTAAGCGCATGTGCACGACGAACTCATGAAGGTCTTGCAATGAACGGAGCATGCTTATCGCCAACAACAATCCCGCCCGCCACAGCGCAGCAAGCATTTTTCGTTTCCCACTATCCCATCCCGATGTCTCATGTGCTCGTGTTTGGAAGGCATTTGGTCCCTAAACCCTTTATTCCACTAAAATATCCGTACTTATCCACGTGAAAGGTGAGTTGGGCCAGGGTCCGGTCTGAAGTCCCAGATTTGCGCCGAACGTCGCTTCTGCTGGACCATGGGCTAGGCCGGACTCTGTCCACTCCCCAAAGCCACGCCTTCATTATGCAGGCTACCTCAGGAAAGCGGTCGCGTCAAGTCGGCAAATGAACATCATCACCGAAAACTGATGGAGATAAGAATTCAGAACTATCACTTTCAACTTTAGCCCCAACCGTCACAACTCTAACTCTAACTTTTGAAAAGTCTAGCCCAACCTTCACAAGTTTAGGCCTAACCTTGACAACTTTAGACCTAGCCGTCGTAACTTTAGCCCTAACTGTCACAACTTCACCCCTAACACTTAAAAATTAAGCCTTAACCCTTACAACTTTAGCCCCAACACTCAACTCTAACCGTTATAACTTTGACCTCATCCATCAGAAATCTAACCATAACCCTTCTTAACCCTCACAAATATAACCATAAGCTTCACAACTTTAGCCTTAAGACTTCTGAGCAATACGGCTATATATGAGTACAGTTCTGAAACATGATCATTTAGCACTTGCGCTAATAGTCACTCGCGTTAAGAGTAAGAGTGGCTATTCTCGTTACGTGAGAACACTCACTTTCAGTCAACGTGACAAGGCTTACCTTTGTTACATGTCTCAAGATGTAGCAAACATTCTACATCTGCACTCTGCCTTCTGAAATATTTCATCTCTGCGAAGTCTTGGCTAAACTTTTCAGCTTCTGTCACGAAATTTTGTGCTCGTCTTTGTAATGGAGGCAGTTGCATTTGTCTCATCATCTGACCGATGTCAGTTAGTAAACATCGACTGACTTTCAGCTGTTTTTCAGCTACATACTTTCTATATCTCTTCATAACCTGTTTAGACATCAATCTAAATTGCAATTATAAAACACCACTACTTAAATGAAGAAATACTGCAGTGCAAACCTACCGCGTACCATTCTTAGGCAGTTTGATTCACGTCTACAATATTAATCATACGGGACATCTATTTGTTAACGGGTTACGTCAAGTAACTGGTTACGTCAAGTAACTGGTCTGCTGTACTACAGTATCTGCACTGTAAATACCGTTTCACGGGTTGGTAATGATATCACTGTTAGAATTTTCTTTGACACTGTTGTAAAATATATTGCATACACAGTGGTACTGTACAAGTACTTCAACTATGTCTGTAATTTGACCCAAAACATAAAAATCTTTAATCTGAATTATTAATGTTGTGTTATTAATTCAATATTTTCTACCCTAAATATTCCATCTCTCTCTTTGAATCCGGTCCACGCCTAATTACTATAGCTAGGGGCAGTGACAACTTGTGCGCGACGTTTACTCCACCCACGGCGCATAGCTAAGATTCTTCAAAGTCACAGATAAATTCGTGGAATCGCAAGCAATGATGGATTGAAAATATAGCCCTAAATAATCAACCTTAGCACGCTTACAATACTGTCATACTGTAGTCATTTATTCTTTACCATTTACAAACAAGTAAGACAAAACGACAACAATAGACATCCGGTCTATGACATTCTCATTCCGCCTACGCAAGAATACTTTCACCTTCTCAATCACTTTCGACTTATTACAGACTTTCAATCGTAACCTCGAATATAATTTCTTTCCTACGACTAGCAAAGACATTTAGGTTGACAAAAATTAAGCCACTCATAGTCATTGGTTTCAAAACAATTAATGATCAATTAATTAATACATTCTCAAATTGATGACGACATGCTTGCATGCATTTATGCAATCTACGAATGGCAAAACTAAAAAAAACTCACAGAACTTAGGGCAAGAGCCTGCGTACACAGACAAATAGGTGTCCACAATATCGTAATCTGTGAATCACAGCATGCTGAATGTACTCAAAATATTTGTAGCCCAATTCTATTTTAATTTCTCTACTATTCGGTGGCTCTTACCAAAATCTCTCACTGCAGGTGAGGAAGCAAACCGTAAAGATGATCCAATACACTTTAGTCTTCACAACTAACTACACAAGTTAGTTTCAAGAGGCGTGAGCAATGCAGGGCAGTCCCTTTTAGCGTGCTTTAGATTATGCTAAATTCCCCAGCATCGGTCTGCCCCTCAATTGTGTTTGACTGTCAACGGCATCGCTTCAAACAAGTACACAAGAAGGCGATCAAACAAATTTGCATTAGTAAGGGCAATGTCTCACCTTCTTGCTCCTCAGCTAGATCCAAGTGAGTAGAACACGTGCGCACTTACTTCGTGTTACAAAACACAATATGTCGCGTGCAGTGCGAGCCGTGCAACGTGAACAGTATATAAACTTTACGATGAGTCCCGATGGCGGATCTAACGCAGAAACTATGTATGACGTCACAAGATAATATCCATGATGTCGCGGTCAAAGATTATTAATATTTTAGTCAGTTTTGCGAGACCCTGAGTGTCAATAAAAGATCTAGATCGTTGTTGTTCTGTAGATGTGACGTCTAGGCAAAACGTAACATGTCAAACTAAAATTTTTTAGGAGTGCTTGATTCTCAAGCAATCCGAGATTAAATATAATAATAATTTTAACAAACCACACCCACAGAAATTGAGGGATAGGCCTACCCTAGTTACAAACATGTTTGCAACTTTCTTGGTTAACTCGGGATCACACTTTGAAAACTTCATTCATTTCTTCAACTAGTTCTTCAGCCGATGGATAAACTGATCAGGCTTCTCTGCTGGCTCTGGTCTGCTTTTCCTAAACTTGAGCCGATATCCGTCCTTAGTTAGGTCGTACCTCTTTAAGAGGGCTTCCTTTAGTTGTTTGTAATTCACGGCAGCCTCTTCCGATAATGGGAATATACGTCTAGAGCCTTTCCGGAAAACAAAGCGCTCAAAACGCCAGCCCAACGTTCTTCCTCTCATCCATTCGCCCTAGCAAACCTCTCTAGCCTCAGAAGTTATATAACTATGAAGTTCGTTCTTGCCGTCTTGAGTAGTATGGTACTCTGACGAACGTGTCTAAAATCCCCGTCGCCTCTAGTACTAACCTATTCATCTCTAGGACGTGTTGTTGTTCTCTTTCCGCTGCCACCATTTTTCTTTCCGCTTCTTCGGCCTTCTCTTCTGGCTCTTTCTGCGGCTTCTTGTTCTTCCCTCTTCAATCCTCGTTTCTTTTGTCTCTCTTGTCTCTCCTTCGTTTGTGATCTGTCAGGAATTGGCGTAAGTCTGCTCCTGTCAAGCCCATCTTCTCCCCAATCGCAACTAGCTGCTGCATAACGAATTAATCTACACTCTCACCTCTGAACCGTCTTGCGTCTTCAGTTAGAAACAGCTGCAAGCTTTTCCGCCTGAGCTCTCAATTTTTGCGTGCAAAAATTTAAGAGCTTTCATACGCGGAAGACAAAATAGTTCGACCCGCAGAGGTAGATCGTTATCGAATATATATATATATATATATATATATATATATATATATATATATATATATATATATATATGAACACAAGTATATATTTACAGTAACTTGTCAAACTTCACGCATATGACAGTTAACAGTAACTCTCTCCATTACTCACAGTCACACCGACCCTTTGTTGCGAAACTCCTTCTACCTCGTCCATCCCTCTCCTCCTCTCCTGCACTCTTCCTTCTTCCTGTCTCTTGGCTGACCGGCGAACTGAACTCTCCAAATGACTGTTTCCCAATAGATATTATCAGCTGCTCCCCTCAATCCCATGTATACTATCGCAGCTCTTCCCAAACTCCACATTTGGAGACGTGACACCCATACTTTCTTGTAATTTCTCTAAAGTTCTGTTGCTGTTACTAAATTTCTCACACTAGCTGTCAGGAAGCAAACTGCAGTAAAGATCCAATCCACTTACTCACTTAGTCCGTCTGTACTCCCAGACATTAAATTTTTCGAAGTCTTTAAGCTGGAAGAGGTAATGACGCAATCCATTCAATGTAACCGGATTTATCGTGCTTTGCATACCCCTTGACAATAGCTTATCTGCCAAACAATTGCAGCAATGGGTTGGTGAGCCTACGTCCTCTCCTTATATACAAGCCCCGCGAGTCCCAATACATGGCTGAGTCAGACTGTGACTTCATGCGCGACGTTCCCATTAGCTGTAGAGCGCTAGAGGACAGAAAAGCAGCATGGAGTGGGGTGTTCTGTGCACTGTGGGACACCCCATTCACTCCTAGGTATCTATAAGATCATGACCTCATTGAAGCACGTGCATTCCAAACTTTTATCCCTTGACATTAGGGTTTGGCTTTATGAGGTGCAATACATTTATAAGTTCTTGTAGCTAATGACCTCAAATTTCTTCCCTTGATTAATTAGTTTCAGTCTACATATATTTTCTCCGAGTTACAGTGTTTGTTATTCATCTGTAAACTAAGAAATGATTAATTAATTAATTAACCATTGTGTTTTAGTGCATTATCCGTATTGTAATTTTGTGTTTTAGCCCACTTTAAGATGAGTTAATCGGATTCATTTGGATCTTATTATGGCAAACTACAACGTTGATTGAAGTGAGTCGAAACACCTACAGAGAAGAATTTCAATTTCATGGCAGTTCTGTTGGCACATTCAACTTACATATATATGTGTGTGTATATAAACATAAATACACATTTATGTGTGTATATAGATACATACACACACATAAAATGTATACTCATGATCACATCTATATATAGAATTACCTAAATTCATGAAATCAACTCTTAAAACTTTAGAGCACCTGGCAAACATACGGAAACAGTAAAACTGATGTACAGTGTCAATCAGACGACAACGTTGTTGTTAAACACAATGACATGAATGCGTTCTATTAATTAAATTGTGTTAGGTCATAGCTTGTTGCCATAGACCCGGATACTCTGGGACCTAGGATTTTGGCGCGAGCCTGTACCAAATTGTAGTCTGGGTAGTACTGAGCAAAAGATTAAATATTCTACACTGGCGACAAGGATGGGATCGAAGGAGACATTTGGGTTGTTCGAAAGAATGGGCAGCTATGACCGGCCATCGTTATCTTGGGAAACGTACGAGGAACGGCTGTAGCAGTTTCTAATGGCAACAGTTAACAACGAACCCAAGGCGCGGAAGAAGGCATTCTTCCTAACGGTTGTTGGAAAACACGCACATGGTATTACGTGACGTCGTACACGCAGACAAATCCACAGAAAAAGGGTATGCGAAGTTCGTAGGCGCGCTGAAGAGACACTTCCAACATCAGATAGTCATCGCCGAACGCTTCAAGTTTCACAGGAGCAACCAGAAAAAGGAAGAATCCGTGAAAGAGTTCATAACAGCTTTGAGGAGGTTGAGTGAACAATTCCAATTTTGCGCTTTTCTTTAAAAGCATTGAAAGACCGCCTTGTGTGCAGACTACAAAATGAGGCTATCCAAAGGAAACTGCTAGCAGAAGAGGAACTGTCTCTAGACAACGCATCTTGATCAAGAATGCTATCTCAATGGAGCTGGCAGCACAGCAAGCGGTGGATTTACAAAAAGCAGTAGAAACCAGAAATGAGACATCACTAGACAAACAAACAAACACCATGAGAGTGACACAGAAACCGCCACAGAAGAGTCAGGGAGGGAAACGAAGCAAACAAGGAACGCCGAAATCAAGTTTCCAATCAAGGGTACCATAACAAGCTGCACGTGACATACAAGAGTCCCGAAGGTGTCACTGAGGTGATATCAGTATCTCAGAAGAGTAGCCACGGAGGTGCATGTCAAGTGGCAGGACGTCACCGCAAGTGCACAGCATGTGTTATAAAGACCATTCTGGTACGCATAGTATCTAGTACGCGTTCTATCAACACAAATCGCCATTATGCTGTCCTAGGAGTCTCGATGTAGATTTGCGTAAAGTGTGACACGCCTAGAGCGGACAAGCATGCGCACAAATCTTGACAGTGTCACTTTAATAATGCAGTATGTTTGCTGTCACATATAAATGTAACGATCAATACTAACCTGCTTTGTATTTTTGACTGACATCTGAAACATCTCTTTGTTTCAATTTTCTAAAGCATTTATTTTAAAGTCAGCAATTACAAACACATTGGAGTTTGCAGTCATTTCTCTCCTTAACAATGTTGCTAACTGTTTCTTCTTCCTTTCTCTTTGTTTCCTTGGTTTCCTTCTCAGAGTTGGCAGCAATTTGTTTTAGTTCTTTGTGTTTCTTGACAAGGGTCAGATTAGTTACTTTTAGCAACCTTTCTATCAATCTGCAATAGTGAGTAGCTAACTCTTCCAACTAGACAAACAATTCCATTAAAAATTGCTCAATAAAAATGATAGGAAGATTTTGTACTTGTGGCCTTTGTGATATCTTCAACTCTGTGTCTTTATGAATACCTCTAATTCCATCAAGCTTGTCTTAACACAAGTAGATTATATTAAAAAACACTACAAATGACTACTACTGCAGTAGTGGACATACTAATACTTACATAGACATCACTTGCAACAGTCGTTTCTGTCACTTTCATTCTAGTAAAGCAAGCAGCCACCGAACAATCATGGCCTGATATTTTCTATGTTCATACATAAACGAGGTAAGAATTAGAACTGGTTGGTTAACTTATAGCTGCTCTACTGTAATTTGGCTACCATTCGGATGCTCTTAGCAAAATTTCTCACAGCAGATCATGAAGCAAACCGTAAGAACGATCCAATACACCTGGTCACCTATTCCCAGTCTGCACAACTTCAACTTGAGTAGATATTTCCTAGCTAAGAGGCGCGCGATGTTGCAGCAGTCCAAGGCAGTCCCTTTCAGCGTGCTTTTCGATAACTCACGAGGAAGTAAACTTTGTCTTGAGATAGTCAGTTACCTTCAAAGGTCCAGACGGGAACGGCAATCTCATAGGAGCTTAGTGGGCCAGAACAAATCGACCATGGCAGATGATTCCGTACGATTTCAGGTGAGATGACCTCAAGTTTCCTAGTTACTTGCAAAGGCAGCTGAACAAATCGCATGAAAACGTGTCTTCCACCACGACTGCAATGGTTCCAACCCACTGTCAGCTCGTCTAGCTGTAGGGATTAGTAGACAATAAGACGAAGCTTGACGTGCATGAAGCTTGAATATCTCGTCTAACAGTGTAAAACTCAACAGTCAACACGTTTTCTTAGTTTGATCAGTTTATTTCGATAGCTGTAAAGTCCTAGTTTAGCTAGAGAAACGCCACAAAGTACAATTCGTCCATTTTCATGTCCGCCTTCTTTTTCACAAAGTCAGTCTCTTCACACAGCACCGTCTTTAGCTGCCCGGATGTCTACAAAAAAGCCAATCAAGCCGGACCCGTTGGAGCTGCAGCCAGTCAAACGAACAGCAACAGACTCCGCGCCGACAGTTCACATCCGGATAACTTGGACAGCTTTGATTTCCAAGAGCTGCGATGACGACACTTCACTCGCCTCACATGTCGGCTGACGGCTCATCTAACCTTCTGGCTTATTTCAAAATTATTTCTGTTAACTAGCCAGAAGGAAATGGAGAGAAACCGATTGCTGCTGCTGCTGCAAGAGAGAATGCGCGGGCGCGGTTGGTGAAGTGAGTATGAAAAACTCGCTTGTGGCGTGAGGTGAATGAGACTGTACAACAACGTTAGCCTGGTAGATATCATGCAGTTGATGAGCAGCTGGTGAGAATTCCGCAAGAATAATTTGATCTAGATGGTAAAATCGTTGTGTGTGTGTGTGTGTCTGTGTCTGTGTGTGTGTCTGTGTGTGTGTGTGTGTGTGTGTGTGTGTGTGTGTGTGTGTGTGTTTGCTTGCTTGTTTATATGTTTGTTTATTTATATGCTCAGTAGGCCTGGTAGCATAGTGCAAACACCTGCATTCTTGCTGAGCTGCTTGCTGTTGCAGCCATATATTCTATCATCTCTCAATGTATTTTCAACACGACTGCAGTAGCCTCCAACCTGGGTTTGCACATGACGTCTTGTGACTACTCCAGCAACTTCTATACTTTACGGATTGGTTTAAATGAAGGCTCTATGACGAGGGAGAACAAAGCAAGTTGTGGGGTGACAGCAACTAGTCAGCACCATGCTGCTCACCACTTTTGCTGGTGTTGTCAACAGAAATTGAGACAAACTCGTGAGGTTGGTTATGTCGGCTTCTATCCTATCTATGGTATCTTTGGTCTGTGGAAGGAGCAGCCAGCAGCCGCACTGTTCATACAGTTCATGAGATGTTCTAGAGGACTACTGGAGTTGCTTTGTATTTCTTCCAATATGATTGTAGCAATTAGAAGAGACTTGTATTACATCCTTTTCTTGTTTTAGATGTAACTGAGGGCCAATAATGCAAAGTAGCATTTACCTTATTTAACTAATAGAACATGAAACGATTAACATGAAATTATATTTGTATGACTACATAATTGTATGAGTTACTATTGTACAGTATTTAATTAGGAGCTACATGTTCCTGTTCATGTAATGTTCATGTAATTAGAGTTCATTCTAGGGTGTGTCTGTTTGTAGCCATTGAAAGTAAATTAAATGAGATATATAGACCCATAACGTTCTACAGGCATTGATATTTGTTGTGTTTAGTTTTATAGCGAGGCATATGCAAGAACAGAGTGTTGTTACTCAGGTGAGATTAGTAGTCATCATGGGTTTCCAACTGTTATACTGCTTGTCTCTTGATTTGTCTCTGTTTGTTGTTCTATTTTCAGTTTTTTGTCTGTCTGTTTCTTTACTTTGTTTCTCTAATTAAATTATTTTAATACATTGGTGTGATTTCAGATTGAAGAAACAATGCCACAACATGGAGTCAGGGTAGTCAGAGACGATCAATCCCAGTAATGAATAATTTGCAGATACAGTAGTTGTCAAGTATTGTCACAACTAGCTGACACGTTTATAATACTCACACATGCACACGCACGTGCACCTTTTGCCATTTGTACAAATGCCAAAAATGACAATTTGCAAATGGTTAAGCAGCTGCTTTCATTACGATTACGCCCCAAGCCAGTTGAATGGATTCCTTTGCACTACGCAGGAGCTATGGGCCATGCTAAGCAGTCTCCTTGAGCCTGGCCAGGTACTCGCAGCAACACCAACAACTATGGTTTAGCCACCCGAAGTCCCACCAGGACACAAGTTGCTGATGAAGTTTATCGCAGTCGGGGTGGAGGGAGGCTTCCCACCGCAGTCAATGAAAAAGCACTTGAAGTGTAAACCCTCCGCGGGTATGCACCTTGAAGGTAAAGAATGGCATGATGTGGGTAATAAATAAGAAACATTATTGAAAATGGTCCTAGGTCGAGCTTGAGGTAAGTCACGTGACTGGCTGCTACCGTGTACAACGGGTAGCTACGCAGTCCGTCAGCCAACGACCCGTAGGACCTCGCTTCTATTTTTACAACCTTCGCTCGTCGGTTCTTTGTGCAGGTGACTGTTTGTGCAGCTTTTGAGGTCGTTTGTTCACCTTTTGAGGTCGTAACTATGGCCGTTTTTAGGCGTGGCATAGGTAGCAGAGCCAAAACAAAATTAGATGTGAGAGCGTTACAAATGCGGGTAGATGAGCTAGGCGTTGCTTCTAAATGCATGTTACAAATGTAGTTGTTTCCAAATGATGGAGCAAGCCAAATGTTACAAGTCGGAGAGCCTCGACACTAGGCCGGCTGGCAATCTTCGCCTTACGTGAAGGGAAGCGGGCATGATCATTGTTCTGCTTGTTGGTGAGAAACCTAGGTTACAAATGTAGACCAAACAAGCAGCTCACCGCCGATTTTCTAGCTCTCAAGAATGTAAAAGTCTCGTTCTTTGTGCAACTACTCTAGGCGTCTTGTTGTTTGTGCGGCTTCTCTAGCTAGACGTCGCCTAGAGTAGTTGAATAAGAATCAACGAGTCTTATTCGTTTCAGCATCAATGAGTATTGTTTTTTCTAGTAGTGAAACCACTCACTGTAGTAATGAGTAACGCAATCCCACTATCAGTGTCTCCAGTTAATCTATGCTTTACATGAAGCTCAAATACCTTTGTTGGATACTTGCTATTTCCAATTACATATTGGGTTTCAAGTGTCTTGAAAGTCGTTATTGATTGTTTTCATTCTGTGGCAGGGTGATCAGATCTATGACCTTTGCTCACAAGTTTATTAATGTATCAACGATTTCTGTTGTGTCAATTGGCACTTTGTGATGTGTCTTTCTGAATTCAGTTCTCTGCTGGTGAAGACAACAATTATGATGCCTTTGTCCACTGTCATCTGTTCTTTGTCTGTCCGTGTTTGTTGAACTGTATACAATAAATGCAGTCGCACTTAAATGGAGTAGAAAGAGAGGTTTGTCATAAGAGTCCCATGCAATCATCATCAAACTGTCATTCCAGCAGACAATCCCGATCTTGCTCACATCTTGACTATTCCACGCTGGTTTAGCCCACCAAAAGCAAACAAAAGGTATTAGTGTTCTCAGTACGAAAAGGCAGAATGTAAATTTTAATAAAGTCTGATGTTCTCTTGACTAGCAAAAATGTGAGCAACAAATATTTGTATGTTTGTAGTATGTATGGTTTAGTACAAATTGGTGTTACTGTGTCCTCCATGTGCTTAAGCATTTGTATTTTACATCAGGCTTGTTTGTTCAGTGATGTAAGCTTGATAGACTTTAGATATTTTACAAGTGTACAGTCTGTATGTAAGAATTTGTGGAAAAAGAGGATGTCAGGTGAGCCAAATTTAATGTGAACATGCCTGTAGCAGTTGGCCAATCCCATACTCATGCAAGTAGTTGCATTTCCAGTTGACTCGTTGTACTGGCTGTAACAGTGTAGCTCAGTTTTTTCTTCCTTGACCATAGTCGTACTTCAATTGTCTAGCTAAGAGAGACTACAATATTTCTGGATCAAATTCTCGTTATGACAATTCAAATTGGTACTTTGTCAGTTCAAGTCAATATTTTGAAATGAGTAAAGATAGATTTGAAGTAACTGTGAATGAATCTGATTTGACACAATGCCAATTTGAAGTGACAAAACTATGATCATGAACTGACAATGGGAATTCGAACATACAAAGTACCTATTGAATTGACAATTGGGATTTGAATTTGATCTGGACATTGTGTAGTGTTTCATGCAAAATTAACAACTTTGCTGTTGCTCGGCACCTACAACAGTACAACCCTGATTATCCAGACTTTTACCCAGAAACCAAATTGTCCGGATAATCGGAAATTCGGATAAATGAAATGATTGTGTGGTTGACTAGTGCTTTTTGGTTGCTAATATACTTGTCCGGATTATGGAAATGTTCAGATAGTCACGGTTGTACTGTACCTCTTCACAGCAACAGAGCTGGCTGATCCAGCAGAGTAGCAAAATGCACCACAATGTGTGCGAACGCAGCCAACTGAATCGTACGCTACATTGAGTGTAGTGCATTCAGCCTTTCTGATCTACCGATTGTTGTGTGACTTATCTCACAGCTACCTCCTCCATTCGTCTTACCATTCAGTCAAAATTCTAAGATGTAGAAATGATTACTACTTTTGGTGTGTTTCTTTTAATTATGCGATAGAGACCGATGTTCCATTTGGGTTAGAAATTGTGCAGTTAAAAGTCATATATGTTACGCCTAATGATGACTGCCACTAGAACAATCAGTTCCGACTGAAATTCGATATCGCAACTCAACACAAGCACTAGACATATCCAGGCATCGACATTCAATAGACTCGAAATACTGTAAAACAACAGAGATGAACAGACGCAATCGTGAAAGTAATCGCAGTAACGGTACCACTGGTTACATTCATTTACGTTGTATGCAGAGCATTTCTCAGTCATCAATTAAGAAGTACTAGAAGTGCAAACCCTCGGCCAGTAGGCACCTTGAATGTAATTAGTCGCGCTATGACAAAATCGTATGACTGAAACGCATGATGTGGGTAACAAAAGTAGATGTCGGAACGTTACAAATGCAGCTAGATTAGGCGTTGTTTCTAAATGTATGTGACAAATGTAGTATTTTCCAAGTGATGGAACAAGCCAAATGTTACCAGTGGGAATGCCTCGACGCTAGGCCGGCTGGCAATCTTCGCCTTACATGATGAAGTAACGGGCGTGATCATTGTTCTGTTTCTTGTATTGGTGGAAACTCTACGTTACAAATGTAGACCAAACAAGTAACTCACCACCAATTTTCCAGCTCACAAGAATGTAAAGTCTCGTTCTTTATGCAGTTTCTCTAGGCGTCTTGTTGTTTGTGCCGCTTCTCTAGCTAGACGTCGCCTACTGTGCACTGTACCGTATTTACACAGCTATCCGTCTAACAGCAATTTTGGTTGTTGTAATGAGGTGACCCCAGAGCCAAAACAAAACGTCAATGTGGGAAAACATGCACGTGCACATGTAGATTAATTAGGCATCTGTTCGCTCTGACTTTGGATACCGTAAAACAAAAATGAATAGAGACGCACTAGCGTACTTACAGGTCAGCCGAGCCGCTTTGTCCGACAAAACACGCTGTCATGGACAATGCACGTTCCCCTTCGCAAATTTCCGTCAAGCGACAAATTTCTGTTGAAGACGACACTAGTTTTCTTTGCAACAACACCATGGCCGCTCAGCCACGCACACCCATAATTCAAGCTGGCGGACTGCAGAACCACTATGCAGAAACACTGAGGAACAAGCAAAATGTTACAAGTTAGGTACAGCTACACAAACTCGTTCCTAGTTGTTGTCGGGAATCATTCACTTGTAAATGCAAACAATAGGCGTTGTTTCTGTGTGCTAAACCATAAGCTAAAGCAAAGGACTAAACACCATGTTCAGGACGGACGCCCGACGGCCGAATTCTCGTTAGCAGCTACCAAACAAAGAGAGGTGGATCATCATGATGACATCACGTCCGTCTATTGGTCAGTAATGACACCACTTCTCGACTATTGGTCGGAATAACTTCATTTGCATCAGCGCTAAACAACTATATTTACTTCGGGTCGTTGGGTCATCGAACGACTACTATGCGCTCCACCCGGAAATCTGGTCCTCAGGTAATAAGGAATGTGCTATGTTTCTTCATAGACTGTGTCCACACTAGATCTGCTCTAAACTAGTTTACAATAGAAGTTGTTTAGAATCTAAACCAGTTCCGTTGAGAGCATCCGCACTTGGCTTACTCGTACTAGACCAAACATTGTGTCCTATGTTGTAGCAACTCTCTCTTTTGTTCCTCGGACTGCTTTTGGTGCTTTCTTTCCAGAAGGTCTTATAAGAGTGTAAATATGACCAAGAAGAGAGATGCACTTGCACCAGACATCGTTAACGGAACGCGAATTACTATCACGTGATAGTTAAGCGTCACGAATACCGTTCCTCGGCTATAGTCAATGTTCAACTTCCGAACGCAGCAACGTGTTTGCCATCCGCACCCTTTTGCCACAAGACGCTGTCAATGGTGGATTCACTGTCGTCTGTATCCAGAATAAAGGCAGATTGCGACCGCGCTTTCTTGCTGCTCGACTCTACCGATCTAAACTCAGACCAAGAGGACGCAACGCCATCGTCCATGAAGTTCCTGGTGCTGCAGCTGTTGCGTTTCTAGCAGTATGGCAACTTGCTTCGCTGGTTACACCTAAAACTGGCTGCAGCTGTAGGCGACGACTTTGCGAAAACGACGAGGCATCGGACACATTCGACTCTTCCAAGAGCGTGTCGCCGTATAGTTGATAGCGATGGCCAGCAGAGAGTCCGCCGAATCGACCTCTAATCTGGGTAAATATTGCCGCCTTGTTTTCATCATCTCTTTTCAGCTAAATGACTTCTGTCTACACAGTGATATGCAACACTGAATTCTGTCGATCGCCTTATAATTAATTAGTTAACATTGTATGATTTTTGTAACATCTAAAGCTGTTCGCCCCGTGTACAAATTTACTTGCATTAAAACTCGAGACAGTTGCAAAATGCTTATATCCGACGATTTCATTGACAGGTCTTGCGTTTCTCTAAAATGGTCACCTTATCGGATGGTCTGCTTAACCGTCGTTGCCTGTTCATCACTTCCAGACGCACGTTGAATGATTTACTAACGATTCACGGCTACCGACCGATTTAATTAAACATACACGCCGACTATGACAGTCCAAAGATCATGGAGTAGAACAACCATCTACAATCATTGTTTAGCACTATTGATCTTATTAGCTGTACTTAGCATTGACATATTAGTCTACTTAGTAACTATCTCTATCTTTAGCGGACTACCTATGACCATGTTCTTTCAGTTGTAGCCGGACATTGTTCTACATTAGATAGTTGAGTTAATTAATTGAGTTGATTTGCGCAAATAGAGTTCAGTTGAGTTGACTTTAACTAGAGCTCAGAAGGCGTTGTAGAAAACGATGGACGTGCATGTCTGTTCACTTGGTGAGTTGTGCGACGTTATGCAAATGAGAAATGTGACGTGGTATAGAGTTCCACGCCTACACTTGTATACGGTACCAGTACCGTGTACTACATCTAGAGTGTACCCGTGAAAGCGCTCAGTCTACTACTTAATTAATTGTAGTAGATTGACGGTTTTAATGTTTTAATTGTGTCTCAAATTTTTCTAGACTACAAACGACTCTGTATACTTCGTCGCCACAGTTGCGAACTGGGCGATCCGCTAGTGCGGAGCCTATCTACATACATAGATATTCGTAGCATTTTTCATTACCGGTTCATCTACGGTAAAGGTAGCGTGTTTTGTACAATGCACGTACCAACACAGCTTGGGACAGCGGTATTCACTGGCACAACGTTGTGTGTCAAAGCAGAGTTGTTCGCAGCCAATGTGGTTTGGCACGTGACGGAAAGTATAGTAAAAACAAACACCTGCTTGTGCGTTCGAGTTTGAATTGAAGCCCCGCTGAGACCACCGCTGAAATCCCCACTGTGTCTAGTGTCATCGGCTATTTCAATTTTCTATTCATGTTAGAAATTGAATAAGCAAACTGCGCGTTCAAGTTTCTAGTTTTGAGCATGTAGATGCGTAACTAAAAACAAACTTTAAAAAATAATCTAGAGATCACATGAATCAATCATCAAAAGATGAGAGGCGATTTACAAAGAAATAAACTGGAGATTAAAATATACAAACTTAAATTAAAATTTAATGAACTCAAATTTCTAAAATAAGAATGCAAGTAAAATAATCAAAACTCAAAATAAAAACTTGAAAACCTTAAAAAATAAATAATAATTAAAATTGACAAACGAAAACATAAAATTAAAATACAGAAAATTAAATGGCTGTACCATCCACTGACCCAAGAGCCCCAACTGTTCACCAACCGCGGACTGAGCACACAACGTTCCACTGGGACCCAGTGGCTGATAGACTTTGTCACAGTCGGGGTTATTGGTATGCAGGGACATCAACCAACTGCATTCAATTGACAAACAATTGGCTACTGCCGAAATGATGTAACTGGCACGAAGTATAATTAATTATTTAAACAAAAAATTGAAACTTTTAATACCGTATATTCATAATTAGTATCTCTTTGGGCACTATTTTTCATTGTTATGAAACATGCAGCGTAGTTCGTGCATGAGCATTATTATTTCTTAAGCACAGGGACTGCTTCATTTTTTGTTTGTATACCGTGACACTACGCAACACGAAAACTACACAAATTTTGTAATCTATAATCTTACAATCTTACTTGTATGTATCCTGGCTACTTTCGCTTTCACTTGAGCCATATTTCTGGTATCTTACGTTTGTTGAATCTTTATCGTCGGTAAGTGTTTCTATGAGGATATTCATTTCATCTCAACTATGCACATTGCTAGACATGCACGCATATAACTGGGTTTGAATACTACCACATTGGGGCACAAATAGAGCATGGGCGTTATCATTTCGTATAGGCGGCATTTTTTTAGCATGGGGCACTATTCACGGAAGTACGGTAGTCAACACTATTATTACACTATAGTTATTCAGATGGCAGTCTTGTCATTTTTTATTGCAGTGTAACTATTTCTAAGTCGATTTTGCTGTAGGAACTAAGTAATTCGTTGAGTTGAAGCAACAGCACCAGTCAAGATTATGTGCAATTATTTGGGTATCCGTAAGCGAAAAACCGCTGATGCACCACTGTCGATCATCAATTGCAATCGAAGTGAGATTACCATAGATGACGAACAACAATCTTCACTGGAGAATATTGAAAGCCCTTCTCTACCACGATCACAAAGAGAGAAAGTTAAACTCCCAAATGCTTGATTGGAAGTATAGCATAGCGACGTTGTGTTGTATTATGAACTAGGATCCATGGCCCGTCCTCCGTACGGGCAAGATACTGTAAAGGTAGGCCTGTGGATACGTCACGTGCAATCTTTGCTGCCAGGTCCCGGATGTTCTGAATAAATTCGACTCGTAGTCTTCGCGCTTGTTTCGATAGAAATCGACACACTGCCCGTGTAGCGCTTGCTGCAGAAAACGTGTAGGTTGGATTCGGTGCAAATGCAATCAGAATTAGGAGAGAAATGAAAGCGCCTAGAAGAGTAAGTTTCGTCGGCAAGAGATAATCGATTGCTCGAAGCTTTGCGAAGGACGATAATGCATACAGTCTTTACAGGAATGGTGTGAGTGCGTGTTCGAATGAACTGGTAGGTGTAGCGTTTGCGTCGTTGAGAAATTTTACGCGGGGGTCGACCCCTTGAGAGGAGACCCGGTGCAAATTTTAAAAATATTTTACGTAAACGTTCCTTTGTGCGTGCCGAGTTTGCGTGCCGATTTCGGTTGCAAACGGACAAAAGACGTGGCCTCCAAACGCGAACACACACACACACACACACACACACAAACAGACAGACAATTTGAGCTTTATATATTAGATGCTGTGGGCAATCGTTCAAAATGATAATGGGTATGTGTGTAGCACCCGCACCTGCCGACACTTGTCCACATGCACACATACACACACACACACACACACACACACACACACACACACACACACACACACACACACACACACACTCACACACACAAACACACACAAACACACACAAACACGCACATACATACACACACACACACACACACACACACACACACACACACACACGCACACACACAAACACACACACACACACACACACACACACACACACACACACACACACACACACATACATCACAGCGACTCCACACCACACAGCACACTCACATTAGGCTTTGAATGTGCTTGTTGCTATTGCCTGTTACTATAGTCACTGAGAACACTGTAGTTTCTTATGTGGCTTCGGTACTCATCTGAGCAAAAGAATTGCATGTATTCTCAAATATATGGCCCACATCTTTATCAGGCATTTGTTCATTGTTTCTGATGTAACCTGTCTGTCGTCTTCTAGATACCTTAGCAGTTCTCATTATAACTTTTGCCTATTTCTTTTTCTTCAGCATTGTTTTGCACGACCTAGGCAAGCAGATGTTGAGCAGCATCCTCTTCTGCAAGTAGTAAGTACTAAGAAGTCGCCCACCGCCTTCGATGATGCGATTGAATTGCTGAGAAGCTTGATAAGAGGAGCAGATGAAAGACAATGTATTACACCAACGATAACTCTTATTTAAACTAGAAATCTCCAGATGGTCAGTACAATTGCTGAACATTCTTCTGTATGATGCATGTCAATGTTTATACTCTTGTCTTTGCGGCTACATCACTTCACCGTTTTGAACTGTAATTGCTGCAACTGAAAAGGCTTTAACAATGGCATCCTTCCCTTATTCACATTTCTTTTTCCAGTATTCTACATTTGTAGTCTGTACTTTTAGTGATACCATCAACATGAAAATTACGCCGCCCTCTACACTTTACCTCCTTGTATATCATGTGTTAGAGATACGCAGAAGAAAGTGTTCATCCAGAATTTTGACCAATATTCAGACCAACATTCGATATCCTTGTCTTAGTTTTCAGTCGCCAATTTGATATTCTACACATCTATTTTTTGTCAATACAGGCTGAGACAAACCTTGTATCTCAGCATTACAGCATCAACGGTCTTATTCGTTTTAGCATTGATGAGTATTGTTGTTTTCTAGTAGCGAAGCCACACAATGAGGTAGTGAGTAACATAATCTAACTACCAATGTGTGCAGTGAGTGTATGCTTTACAAAAACCGGATTCTTTATTGGAGACTTATTGCCAAATATTGGGTTTCAATAGTCTTGAATGTCGTTATTGATGTTTTTATTCGGTTGCAGGATAATCAGATCTACGACCTTCGTTCACAAGTTCATCAAAGTATCAATGATTATGTTGTTTTAAAATTGGCACTTTGTTATGTGTATTTATGTTTTCATGGCTCTGCTTATGAAGACAACAAGTACGATTTGCTTCTCAACTGTCGTCTGTCTTTTGTCTGTCCCTGTTCATTGGACTGCAACAATAAATGCAGTTACACGTAAATGTAGTAGAAAGTTAGTCTCGTCCCCAGACTCTCTCGCGCTAATCTTGTCTTGTGCTCGTATGAAAATTCCAGGCCCGAGAGAGTCTGGTATCATCCCGCCAACTTCTTGCAATCTCTCCTTACGAACTGCTATAAGGCGAAAATTAAGTGTTATGCCCAACGTCATCAATTGTCACCCTCAACGACATCAACTGTCCCGTAACTTCAAAATCAAATTAGTGTTAGAACTAAAATAGACGTACCCCACGGATTGCTATGACTATTGTTAGGTGTCTTGTGGCATATCCAGGGCTTGCAGACAACTGAAGCATGTTGAAAAAGTAAGTCTATGGAGTGTTGGTGACTGGTGTCGTGTAGGCTTGTAGTCTGAGATGTACAATTGGCGGAGTGATGACCTTCTACGTAGTTCATATTAGGCTATTAGCGTTTGTGCGCAGACTAGAATCTGTAGCAAAAAGCACGCAACGACAAGAGAAGGGGTTCATCTTGACATGTAACTCACTCTACCCTTCGATAAGTCTTCAAGTATGAAAACAAATGCATCTTTTATGTACGCGCTCAATTTCTTTCAAAAGTTTTATCCAATAGAGCACAAACGCCTGCACAGTATACGACCACGCGCTCTACGTACATAACTAGTAAGATCTAAACGGTTGCATGTAGATTTGCTCACTTTCTCTTAAAGACTCTTCTAACATGGGAAAACCAAAGATGATCAATAAAGCTGATGTGCATTCATGGCTTCAACAAAAGTCATTCTCTAAAAGAGTTGCAACTAACTTTAGCAGCGGCGTCGCGTGGGCGCAAACAGGGGTGGGGCCGACTCGCTACTGAGACTTCGGGTCCGGTCTTTAATACTAAAATTTTGAAAATGCCTTCGAAAAGTTGTAGGGCTTCAAACCCTTCTATCCCCTATTACGCGACGATGCTGGCTTCAGAGGTCAGCATAGATTTCCGCAGACTTCTTGGGTCTCACATACCGCTCTCATAACTGTTATGTGTTCTTACAGAAGACGAAATAGACGTCAATACTCTTATAGCGTTGTACAGAAAACCAGCTGACATGAAAAGCCTTCTGCATGTAATGGGTAATCGTCTTAGATTGCACCGCGCAATTCTAGAAGACTTCGGCTTCGTAAGAAAGATTTTGGTACATTCATTGCCTGTTTTTAGCAACAACCTTTCCTTAGAGTTTGCAAATCGAACGTGCAATACCAGCTGACGTATCACTGGTCATGAATGAGTCATTTAGTCCGCCTAGTTTCAGCACACCTTCCCAATCTCATAGAATTTCGATACAGCGTAGAACACAAATCCAGCATCTGACGAGCACAAGCATTGTGATCCTAATCCAGCTAAGAAGACAAAGGTTGATGGATGTATTCAAGATCTATTTCCCTTTACTAACGTGTGGCCTCCAAGAATTGAAGATGCTGTTGTTTCTGGTAGTATACGTGGAACAGACCGTCTGCTGTTGGTCCTTTACATGCGCGATTTAATGGTTGGCTTCAATGTATGCCCTACCGCTTCTGAATATCAACGGGCAGCCAAGGCAATTGTAGAGAGATTCCCGGCAATACCAGATAAACTACAAGGACAACCTGTCTGCGTTAGCCTATATATACATACATACATATATATATATATATATATATATATATATATATATATATATATATATATAGCCAAATACATATTTCAGTACAACCAATGTACAATACAGGCAAATCCAATAAACTAAAATTACTATCATTATTGTCCTACAACAATCTACTTAGAATCATACGTGCATTATACGACAACAAATTAACTGAAAATTGCTGCAACAAAATATCTAAAGACTGACTAGAAGGAATAGAATTAACAGAAACAGTTTTAGATGCTATAGTCTTAAATGTATTCAACCTGACTTCCGACCATGTCCCAAATGATTAAACTGCTAAGGGAAAGAAGAGAGCACCAGATGAAAACAATTGGGTGTCGTACTACATACACTTTGAAGTTTCTCCTTCTAAGGCCGCAAAACCAGCGTTGCTTGCTGAATGCGACATTAATCTTTGCTGGAACGAATTAAACACGCTTACATCAAAATAAGCCGGATGGCCAAACAAAAACTTAGGATGAGAGACATCGCCAGGTCGACTATAGTTCTCTGAAGAAGATCATTGTTCGTGTCAGGTTTCTTTATCGTGTACTACGAAAGCTTGAAAAATGACATCTCTCGAAGCATCATGACGTCTATAACGTAAAGAAATCTCCCAGCAATCAAGAAGATGATCACCAAACTCATCCAATACTTGGCCACAAATGCGACGGACAGCATTTGGAGTTGAAGAAAACAGTGGAAGACCGAGCCAAAGGTGAACAGCAATCGTGAACTCATAACGACTCATGGCAAGCCCGAGATTGGGGTTGGAAATGGCTGTAAGCCATGCTCCGGCATGAGGCTCAAAAATAGTGTTTAACTTGGCTTTGTCTCTAATAGAACAAGACTCCTTCAATAGATCAAAATGTCATTTGTCCACTTGACTCTGAAGAGAATACTGAGAAGCACCGTTTATGTCAGTGTCTATCTGAACATTTTCATAAGTAGTAAAGAACGTTTCTTTATCCTGCGATTCACCATTCACTTTGAGAGATGAAATTTCGTCAATTGAGGAAACGCCAAGGAAACGACATACCAACTTTCGAGTGGAATTACAACTCCCAATAAAAGCTAAGCACGACCACAATATTTTATTGGGAAGGATGCTTGCTTCCAAGCAACAGCTGACAAAGAAGATGAGATAGGTGTTCAAAAGCACGACGAAGGTGTTGATCAAAAGATGACAATTGACGAAACGCTTTCCCTGGTGGCACAGTACGAAGGAGATGATTAATTTTGGGAAGAGATTAGCTACCTCGAAGGAGTTGAATTTAATTTGAGGATCATCAATATCTATGACATAACTTTGTGCATTGATCACTGTTGAAATGGGTTTTTGAAAAGCTGCTTCAAAAAATTCCTAGTTTTCATAAACGAGAGATCTCAGTAATTCTATTCCTTCTTCTGGTTCTGCCACACGTTGAACTTCAGGAGGAAACTCTGGAAATGTTTGATCTGCAGTGGGCCAGAAAAATTCACATTTTTCAAGTTCAAGTAAAGACCATATTTTGGACCCTTGGATGGCAGAGAATGCAACAGAGAGACAACTGAACTTCTTTCACCCAAAAAAGTTCTATCGTCTAAATACCACAGTTGTAACCTAAGAGCAGCCACTTCTTTGGCGACATCAGCGAAAAGGTACTACAAGAAAAAACAGAACAGCAGAGCTCCGGCGGATATAGTGGGGGTTCCGGAGCTTCCGTGAAACCCCCTAAAATTTTATGTGACGTCAACACGTGACAGCGTACCAACAGTTGGACAGTACGAGTCAGTCGTACGGTACTCCTACTCTTTTTGTAGACTACTAGGTGCAAACATTGAACACAATGCGCCAATTCAGCACATGGAAGAGCTTACTGAATGGTTTCGCATCGTCAGTTGACATCTTTGTTTGGCTGCCCTAGAAAGTCGAAGCTTGAAGGAAGCGAGCCCTTTTAGACTTCAAGTTGCCAGGACATTCAAGAAAACGCTGCGAAGGCTTCTTTTTTAAAATCAGGGCATTTCAGGCTTGCAGCCAGGAAAAAAGTTGTGGCGGAAAGGGCTTTGTATGAGCAACGCCCCCACGTCTTCCGGGAAGTGAAGGCTGAAAGGGTTAGTTGAAATCAAACTGTAGCTTTTTGGCCCAGCTCGAACGCTACCACTTCGTTCCTTCCTATAATGTTTAAAAGTAGTAATTTTCCATATTAAAAAAAATCTATTTGATGATCAAAATATTAAAATTTCATGAAACCATATATATATATATATGTATACATACGCACACATACACAAACACATACACACACACACACACACACACACACACACACACACACACACACACACACATATATATATGAAGGGCTTGGTTCAAGAACCTGGTAACCCTCAAACCCTGTTTTTGAGAAAACTGAAGGTAAAGTTTCTCACTCACAGTTCTAAAAGGCAGCAGCCTAAAGACTTGAAATTTGGCAGGGATAAAGACACATACTTGGCCTATCTATTCACAAATCCTGGGGTCAAAGGACTTCTACCTTGCAAAGTTTTAGTAGTGTAAATTTGCTTTTGTTGTTTTGCATCGGTACACAGCAAATGGAAAAAAGATAAACCTTGCATTTCTGTCTTGTATTTTCTTTAAAACATTTACTTTAGAAATCATTAAAGTAGAATTAATTTTATGCCAACCTAGATGTGGCATTTAGTCGCTGTCCATAACATCAGCTTCATCGGCATCACAAGCTGCCGTGCATGGTAACGCTTCGTAAAATCCTCTACATTGTTCTGGCAAAAAAGAGCATAAATGCAACAAGTCTGCCTTCTTTGCAGCCTTGATTGGCTTTCCACGTGGATACCGCTGTTGAAGTACGGGTAATGGCCGGAAAATGCCACGCCTTCTTTGCGAAAACTCCTTCCACGGTTCCAGTTCATCCATTGTGTAGCGAAACTTAGCTACATGTAGGTTTTCTCAATCAAACCATAGCCATGATACCTTCTGAAAGTGCACATCTTCACTGCTGAGTGTCTTTTTCCTATTGATTAGACGATAGGTAACTGGATCAAAGGACAGAAGAGTTTGCGGCTCCATCCGAAGCACAGAGAATGGATTCGCACGTCTAGCTTCTCCCACAATCTTTTCCAAGTCAGAGGGAAGATAAATGTATTGAGTTTGCTTTCCCTTTGTCTCGATCTTACCAAAATCAGAATCAATGGGCATGAACGTATGCCCAGGTTTTGGAAACTTGTGCTCAATTGTGTCAAACTTCCCGCTCTCAATAACATACCACCAAAAGGCAACCATTGTGTAATTCTTGTTCTGGCCACCACTACTGTCAATCCATGCTATGAGATACCTTGCTCTTGGAGGTGTACTTTGAAAGTGCCTCAGAAGACAGGACGAAAATTTCATTGGATCCCTTTCCTGCTTCGTTTTCTGACCACATGTACATCACTGGGGCTCCTTGACTGGCATGGATTCCTAGATTATACGTCCATAACTGCCGTCTGTAGTATACATCCTCAGTAGCTATATTTGGCGTAGGCAGTGCTTTCTCAAGATCAAAGAAAATCATCTGAACTTCATCAGGCTTGTCAGTACATTGCTGCTTGTCTGTACCCCCCATAGCTTTGTATGCAGCATCAGCTGCTGTTTTGTGGGCAGTCCAGTCTGCTTCTGTACCTTCCCAATCTTCTCCATTCTTCTTTTGGGTCTCGACTTTCCTTCTGAATGCATCACAACGACTACATGTGTCTCGACGAGGCTGAATAAAAGACAGGTTGAATTTCTCGGTAAAGATCTGCCGATATCTGCTTTTCTTCACAGGTTCAAGACCATCGGCAATGCACTTGTCACTATAGAGTTGGCACATCTTTACTACTGATAGACCAGATGGTAGAAATACCCTGTGTACATTGACATCTCTCGCATAATGAGACACATACATTGAAAATGAACGAAAGTGCTCATCCACCCGTTCCAATGCAGCCACAGAAGTGCGATTCGGACGATTGCCATGGCGTCCACGCATGTCTACACGAACAACCGACTGACACTCAGGTCGAGGCCTCATCTGGCCTTGAAGATATTCCATACGTCCGCAAGTAAGTCCATGAATCAACACAAACGCCTTCTTACAAACTTGCACTTCTGAGGCAGCAACACGGATAAAATATACGCAGGTATGCTGTCTTCTGGAATCGGGATCGTCACAAAGCAGGTAATCTCTGTCATCTCTGTACCTCCGCTTTACAGGAATGTAGCGCATCAGACCAAAAAGATAAGGACGTTGGCTGTTGTCGCTTTCCAAGGCATAGAACTTGTCAAAGATGCTTTTTCGATCTTCCTCTTTGACAGCATCAAAGCAGCGTCTTGGGCAACGACAGTCACCGCCAATCACAAGAGATGGAACATGGCGACCGGTTGTCGACACGCACTCCTTTCCTGATCTTCTCAGCTTCTTTCTGCTATTCCGCGTCCACTTCGAATAGTGACGAACACGTTTTCGAGACCATAAGACATTGCCACCATCTTCAACTTCGTCTACATTCGTCATTTTTCTAGCGACATCCGGGAGCATGTACTTAATCACGCCCTCAATCCAGTTGATATTCCGGGGCTACCAGCATTATGCTCCAAGGCGCTTGCTGCCTCGGAGACTCCACCAAGTAAATTACTGTCTTTTCTCATAGAAAAAACCTGGTAACCCACAGTGTAAATACTGAAAAAGAACGCAGAAGTACCTAAACCTTAGTTTCTACTCAATAACTCCACTTTGACCAATATGAGGGTTACCAGGTTCTTGAACCAGGCCCTTCATATATATACATATATATATATATATATATATATATATAATATGTAAAGCTCAAACTGTGTGTGTGTGTGTGTGTGTGTGTGTGTGTGTGTTCGCGTTTGGCGGCCATGTCTTTTTTCCGTTCGCAACCGAAATCGGCACGTGCACTCGGCTCGCACAGAGTAAGGTTTGCGTAAAAAATTAAAAGAAATTTGCACCAGGTCCCCTGTCGAGGGGTCGACCCCGAGTAAAATTTCTCGATGACGCAAACGCTACACATTGCAGTTCATTCGAACACACGCCCACACCAGTCTTGTGTAGACTGCATGAATCGTCGTCCTCTGCAAAGCTTCGAGCAATCGAATATCTATTGCCGACGAAACTTACTCTTCTAGCGCTTTCATTGCTCTCCAAATTCTGATTGCATTTGCACCGAATCCAACCTACACGTTCTCTTCAGCAAGCGCTACACGGGAAGTGTGTCGATTTTGATCGAAACAAGCGCGAAGAGCAAGATTCGAATTCATTCAGAGCATCCGGGACCTCGCAACAAAGATGCACGTGCCGTGTCCACAGATCTATCTTTACACTACAGTATCTTGCCCGTACGAAGGACGGGCCGTGGATCCTAGTATATATACACACACACACACACACACACACACACACACACACACACACACACACACATATATATATATATATATATATATATATATATATATATATATATATATATATATATATACATATATATATATATATACACATATATATACATATATATATATATATATATGTATATATATATATATACATATACATATACATATATATATATTTACATAAGTCGATCTATGGAAGCTTTTTCGAAAGTAAAGAAAGAGCGATAACATTTGCCTGTCTAGCGAAAGACATATAGGCTTGCAAAATCAATTCAAATTGTCCGGTGTTGTACTAAATTTTTATTAATTAACGCATACTTCCGTTCCATGGTATAGACAATAAAATAGCTAATTTATACCTGGAGGCGTGGCTGATTCTAACCTTTGTCACGTCACGGAACCGCCATCCAAAAATCCTGAATCCGACCATGCAGAGGATATAGGGGATCCCCTTGTTGAACTCCTGCCTTAGAAAGAAGACGGCGTTTACCAAAACGAAGCTCTCCTGCACATTGGTAAGACAAGACAGCCCATGAAAACAAATCAGGTAGGTCCTTATATAAGGATCTGACTGTATGTACCGCAACATCTAATCCTCCCCAAATCCCCACTCTGACTTGGCCATAAGGCACTTCAAGACTAGGTCTAACAGATAGGCAACATAATCGACTTGCAAGACGCCTAATTGATTCACCAACTGCAATGGGTCTAAACTCACCAGACTTCTTTTTCAAGGCAGTGAGAGGTGCACCACAAAGCCAAAGAGCAATGGTAGTGGGCAGCTTTCCTGCTATGCGATTATTAACGAAAAATGTAAGGCTATCCAGACATGATTGACGTAATGGGTCTATTGTTCCCCAAATAGCAACCAACAAGTGTTTTCCACTCAGCTGTGAAGCACCAGGGCTGGACCCTCTAGGGAAAGCTTTAAGACATTCAAAACCTGTTTACTTTCAATCACTAATGGTGCAGGAATCTGAATATGCCCATCAGCAAGCGACTGGTCCGGGTGACGAGAAAGCAACTCTGCAAAAGCTGCGGAATTGCTGTAGTCTTCACATCCCTCTGAAGACAGAGAACAAACAGCATCACTATATCGACCTTCACGGGATAGTCTTATGGCACGTCGTGCATTTGAAGAAATAAGAGACGGATCACTGTTATTGTTGTTATTACATCAACGAGTATCCAAACATATGTCTATATATATATATATATATATATATATATATATATATATATATATATATATATACATGTCTAAATACATGTCTTATTTTTTACAGCGTGTGTCATCTACTAGTCAACTATTGTGAAACAGCAGCTCTCTCAGCGGTTTCGCAATATGCGCAGCTATAAAGAAAGGAAAGCACACTGAAGAATTTTTCAAGATCGAGAACTTTACCTGTGGCTCAGATTACAGCAAGAGATGGCGAAATGACTCAGACTGCTCTATTGGAGAAGACTAGTGGTGAAAATTAGAGCTCTACAGTTTGATGTCTACACGGTGTCCTATAACCGCAACGTTATGAAGATTGAGCGAAAGTGGAAATCGAAAAGCCCATACAAAAAGACTATCAAAACTCTTCTTGGCTTGACCTTTGTTAGCCACAGGCATGCAATGGATTCAACAAGAAGCTAAATCAGTAAAGGAAATAATGGATAAGTTTCCTCCGCTAAAATCCAAGCCACGGGTGTGTCTAAATGTATAGTTGCTAGCTGATGAGTTTGAAAGAGTTGCTGGAGAGAGTATAATGAAAGTCATTATCAATCGATGGGATAAGTTACTACAAAGTCTGGGATATGACAGTTCCAATATCAAGGATGAGATAACAGCTTTTGGTATATTGGAGAAAGTAGTGCAGCCTTACCGGACAAAGAAAGAAGTGGAATTTTCACTAATCACATGGATGTCTTTAAAATTCTGCATGTGCTTATATTCATGTATGACACACTATTTGAATCATTTTATACTACATGGCTCAAATTTCTCATCTTTTGCTTTTACTGATTACTTTATTAGGTCATGATATGCAGTTAGAATACGTATTATGTAAAGACTTGACTGCCGTTCCTTAGTTTTATACATACATACATACATACATACACGCACACAAACCACACACAGTCACACACACACACACACACACACACACACACACACACACACACACACACACACACACACACACACACACACACACACAGCTGCCGTTTTACTATAGATACAGAATTGTATAGCTATATAAACGGAGGTTTGGTTATATATAATGTAATAACACTATATGTAGTCTATAACAATCTTGCATAGAAATTTTTAATTCCAATTTTGTTGACATTGTATAACTTTGGAGAACAAGCAAACTTCCACAATTGCATGCAACACCTTATCATATACTGCATTGAAGAGTCCTTCAAAGGAAGAGTTATTTCTATCATTACATGTGAAACTATAGTCCTGGCAAAGCTGATGGACACAGAGAAATTTCTAGAGAACACAATAGCTGTCCTAATGGCTAGCTATTACGTAAACGACATAGGCTATCCAAAGAAACACAGCAGTATTCTGCAGCTGATGCAAGATGTTCTTATGCAAAAGCAGGAAAGAAAGCTAAACGTCACACGAGACTGCGCTCCTACGACGCTGAGCTTTTGTCACAGATGGACAAACTCTAGCTAATTGGAAGTGCAATTCATTGCTTACATGACTATGTATATACGTATTTATAGAATGGCCAAATTATATAATATAATGTTAAAATAACACATGATGAGTTAAGACAACACTTCGTGTTACAGAAACCCGCGACTGAAAACAACACTTATACTGCAATAACACATGTGTAGTGTGTTATTTGCGGCTTCACTGGAACAACACATCTAGATGTCTTAAAACAACACACTTCTATTTACAGTGCCATATTTGCTGCTTGTACCTGCTCTGCGCTGAGATGTGTATCGATCGACGGAGATGCAGAGATGTGTGGATGAGCTATTTCACTGGACCAATTCCGAACTCACGGTACGTTGGCGCGGAATTAACGCTCTGGTTTATTCCAATTCCAGCGTCTTAACAATGCTCGGCTGATGCTCGTATTGTATTGTGAACCCGCCCTTATACGGGAACTTAAGTTACAGTGCATAACGTCGCATATCATACTACTCGCACCTCTAATATCCTGTGTGGTCACAGATGTGGTCACATAAAAGACAATAAAAGGATTTAGTATTATATATTTTACAAGTAGCTCGATTATAGTAGCAAAATGACATCTCTAATCCGCAATAAGCGGATTGCAGCTCCTCAAATCAGCATGCTATAATCGTTTGTCTAATAAAAACAAAACACTACAAGAAGCAAAGCATATATCCTTATTTTAATGTTGAAAAATTTTAAGCGCAAACTAAAATCGTTGTTCCTGGGCACTCAAGTGCATGCTCACAGTAAACCAATGCGTTGCCGCACTCTCTGTAAATCAGCTTCGACTAAGAAAACAATAAATATCAACTAGTAAATGAAAATGTGTTTTGCTCAATTAGATGCTACATAGGCAACTAGTATTTAGTTGGGGTAACTCTTTGTAGCCAATATCTATCAAATATAAAGGATAGAAAAAACAGCGAAAACAGAGAATCGAGATTAGACAAGAGAAAACGAGCTGGAAAAATGAAAATTGGGCGTCGATATAGGAAAGAGGTATCAGGCGATGGGCGAGAAGAGAGACATAATCAATCAAAGGCAAAACTTGTTGATTTAAAGTAACACTGTCCCCATTGGGCCACTACAGTAAAATGCCGTATGGTAGCTATTAGAGCTTGTTCAAGCAACTAGGGAAAATCCATCATTCATTGTAGTAATTCACGGCATTAGCAAGTACCTCCCAAACATCAGTGGCGAAAGTCCTACACAAGGGTCCCGCCAAGCATCACCTTGAAATTGTCTCTAGGGGAATTTACACAACGCA